>NC_053425.1:50597390-50850320 GCF_007990345.1 Gossypium hirsutum | reverse complement strand
ACACACCACAGAAATTGCAACGAGGCTGCCAGATATTGTGACGAAGTCACCAGATACAGATATTGTGGCTAGGCCACCAGAACAGATATATATATATATGGCGAAGCCACCAGATTGCAGTGAGGCTGCCAGAAATTGTGACGAAGTCACCAGAACAGATATATGTGGCGAGGCCACCAGATTACAGCGAGGCTGCCAGAACGCTTCCTCCATGAATATAAACCCATGTCCCATGCAATAGAAATAATATGTCATGGCATACTTATATAGAAACAGAACATCATGCTTTTCAGAAAAAATAACCCTAGGGGTAAAATCATAATTTTGCATGCATAAGGGTATTTCAGTAATTATTACCTATTGCTAAGGTTTCATGCTCATTCTAACGTTTACCAAGTAATTAGAAGTACTTTACTCATCTTTTTACCAAAGTGGGCCCGTTGGTCCATTGGCCTATTTTCAGCCCATTAAGCCCCAAAATACCGTTGTGCACGAAAATGCACACTCTGCACACTAATCATCCAAATACACCATATTCATTAACAACTGTCTCATGAGCGCTTGCACACTCGCGAGTTCACAAAATACCAACGTTTCGGTATTTCGGCTTTTACCGATTCAGTCTAAGGGAGGGTGTCGTTTACACACCTGGTTGATGACGATTGATGACGATATCTCCCACGTGAGAATCCTACAATCGATCACTAACACATTAGACTTACGAATTAACGATAACTAACATAAATCCATGTCTACTAACCCAATCATCACATAAGTTAGTCATTTACGCACGAGAGGCAAATAGTCATTTTACCCTCCAGGGGTAAATCGGTCATCCTACCCTACAAGGGTAATTTAGTAATTTTACAACAAATCCACTTGGGCCTACAGACCCATTGGGACCATATGGCTCATTTCAGCACATCGCGGCCCGAAATAGCCATCCTACTACTAGAGTAATGAAAAATACACACCTGTTAAGAGACTGCAGTTAATCTGCGCTCCAAACACTCTTAGCTGACGCCCAACCCAAACGAGCACGTCACAAAGCGAAAGTGATCAGCCAAGAAGGGTTTGCCTACTCTCCTCATGGTTTTCTCTATTTAAAGCCAGCTTTCCATCTACTCTTATGTTAGCTTCCCGATATGGGATCCCTCCATCACTAGAGTTTAAAACCAACACCAACTCTTGCCGTCCCAACATAGCAAAATAATTAACCTTTGTGTGCCAAGGGATTCGAACCAAAGTCCTCTCACATGCCAACTCACGCCACGACCACTAGGCCATCAACTCATTTGTGTCATAAATCCAACACATTAAACTTTAAAGCGCACCTACTTGCTTCCAAATTTATTGAAAAGAAAAACCAAAATATATTGCAAGAGCCAAGACTTGAACTTTGGACCCCTTGCTTCCTCTATGGCATCACTTCCTCGTCCCCTAAGTGGTGCCACATTGCCACTACACCACACTCCTTTTTGTGTCATCTTTTACCCTTTTACTCTTAAAAGCCCAAACACCAATTGCATCACCTATTCATAAAATTAAAATTCCGAAGACTACCACGGATTTAACTTAAGTTTGGGCCTTCCAAAGTCCCACTAACCTACTAAAATATATATTTTAACTAACCAGAAGACACACAAATTTTAAAAATCACAGAAACACAGAAAGCCCAAAAATTGAGGCGTTACAGAATTTTAGAAACATTTAAAAACTTGGGGCGTTACAACTCTACCCCCTAAAAGAAAATTTTGTCCTCGAAATTTACCTGATTAGAACAAATGAGGATACTGTTGCTGCACCGCATCCTCTGGCTCCCACGTAGCCTCCTCAGTGCTATGGTTACGCTATAGAACCTTAACCAATGGGATTCACTTCCTTCTTAGAACCTTTACATTGTGATCTAGAATCTGAACCGGCTCCTTCTCAAAGGTCAGATCTGGTCGAACCTCAATCTCCTCAACTGGAACAATATGTGTGGGGTCAGAGTGGTAGCGTCTCAACATTGAGATATGAAAAACATCATGAATGTGATCTAACTCTGGAGCTAGCTCCAATTAATATGCGACTGGTCCCACTCGTTCAAAATTCGATACAGCCCAATAAACCGAGGGCTCAACTTGCCCTTGCGACCGAACCTTAGAATCTTCTTCCATGACGAGACCTTGCGAAAAATGAAATCCCCTACAGAATACTCTATCTCTCGATGTTTTAGATCTACATAAGACTTCTGCCTATCAGAAGCCACTTTCAGTCAATCTTTAATCAAACGGACCTTGTCCTCAGTCATAGAAACCATCTCTGGACCAAAATATATCGCTTACCCAACTTAGTCCAGCATAAGGGAGTGCGACACTTATGCCCATATAATGCCTCATAATGTGCTATCTGTATACTAGACTGGTAGCTATTATTGTAAGCGAACTCTGCTAATGGAAAGTACTCCTCCCAACTGCCTTGGAAATCAATAATACAGCCCCTCAACATGTCCTCCAGTATCTGAATCATCCTCTCCGACTGACCATCTATCTGAGGATGGAAAGTAGTACTGAAGGCTAACATTGAAACCAAAGCCTCATGAAGTTTCTTCCAAAACCAAGACGTGAAACGAGGATCCCTATCAGAGATGATCGAGACAGGTACCTCATGCAACCTTACTATTTCAGAAATATAGAGCTTGGCCAACTTTTGCAGAGAAAAGTTTGTCCTGACTGGGATGAAGTGCGCAGACTTGGTCAATCGATCCACGATGACCTAGAAAAAATCATTCTTAGTGGGTGTTGGAGGCAACCCACTAACGACATCCATCGTTACTAGCTCTCATTTCCATATCGGTGTCTTAACCGGCTGCAGCAAACCCCAAGGTAACTAATGCTCAACCTTAACCTGCTGACAAGTCAAATAGCAGCCAATGAAGTCAGTAACCTCAGCTTCAACCCTGGCCAACAGTGCACATCTCACAGATCTCGGTACATTTTATTTCCACCTGGATGCATAGCATAAAGGGCTACTATGCGCCTCCCGAAGAATCGACTGTCTGAAGTCCTCATCATTCGGTATACAAATCCAACCGTAAAAACACAATACCCCATCTTTATTAATCCCAAATTTCGTAGTAGTACCACTCTTAGCTTGACAGAAACACAACTCTAGAGACTTATCCCCCATCTGTTTATCTCTGATCTGATCAATCCATGTCGGTCAAATTTGAAGTTCTGCCAATAGACTCCAATCATCGAAGAGACTAAGTTGAGCAAACATCGCTCTCAAATCAATTATAGCCCTATAGCTTAACGCATCGGCCACCACATTGACCCTACCAAGATGTTACTCGATAGTGCAGTCGTAATCCTTAAGCAGTTCAACCCATCTACGCTGCCTAAGGTTCAACTCCTTCTGAGTGAAGAGATATTTGAGACTCTTGTGATCAGTGTGGATAATACATTTCTCACAGTATAGGTAGTGCCTCCAGATTTTTAGAGCAAAGACAACCACTGCCAACTCCAAATTGTGCTTCGGATAGTTAGCCTTATGAGTCTTAAGATGTCGAGATGCATAAGCAACTACCTTACCATCTTGCATCAGAACACAATCCAGACCCATATGCGACGTATCACTGTATACCATAAAGTCTTTACTAGGCTCAGGCTGCGTCAGAATAGGAGCCTGAGTTAAGACAGCCTTGAGCTTACCAAAGTTCTCCTGTTGTGCATAAGTCCAAATGAAAGGAACTCCCTTACATAAAAGCTTAGTCAACTCAAGGAGAACCCTTCTATGAATCATTGATAATATCCTGCTAGCCTCAGAAAGCTGCAGATTTCAAACACATTCTTCAGCTGTTTCCAACTCAACACAGCATCAATTTTACGAGGATCGACTCATATCCCCTCAGCAGAAACTACATGTCCCAAAAATGTCACTTCCTGAAGCTAGAACTCACACTTGCTAAACTTTGCATACAACTGTTTCTCACGAATAATTTGCAGACCCACTCTGAGATGCTCATCATGCTGATCCTCTGTCTTAGAATACACCAAAATGTCGTCAATAAATACCACCACAAATTGGTCCAGATAAGGCTAAAACACACGGTTCATCAAATCCATAAATGCCACTGGTGCATTATCAAACCAAAGGGCATAACTAGAAACTTGTAATGTCCATAACGAGTCCTAAATGTCGTCTTATGCATGTCGGCCTCCTTAACTCTCAACTAATGACAGCCTGAACAAAAATCGATCTTAGAAAAATAGAGGCCCCTCTAAACTAATCGAATAAGTCGTGTATCCTTGAAAGTGGGTACTTATTCTTGACCATTAACTTGTTCAATTGATGGTAGTCAATACACATCCTCATTAACCCATCTTTCTTTTTCACGAAAAGAATAGGTGCTCCCCACGTAGACACACTGGGAAGAATGAACCCACAATCTAACAACTCCTGAATCTAAGCCTTAAGTTTCATCAACTCTTTCAGTGCCATTCAGTAAGGGGTGATAGACACCGGAGCTGTGCTAGGAATCAACTCAATCTCAAAATCCACCTCATGGCTCGGAGGTAACCTCGGTAGCTCCTCAAGAAACACATCTGGAAAATCCCTCACTGTTCTGATTCTTTAATCGAAGAGTCCCCAGAATCAAAAATACTAACGTAGGCTAAGAATGCCTCATACCCTTTCTGAACCAATTTTTCCACTACCAATGTGGAGATCACATTATTCAGGTAGTCTCATCGCTCCTCAATCACCACTACCTTACTTCCTTTTTCGGTCCTCAAGACAACCCTTTTCGTCACACAATCTAGACTCACCCGGTGTTTAACCAGCCAGTCCATTCCCAAAATTAGATCGAACTCCCCAAACGGAAGCTCCATTAAATCAACCAGAAATATTGTACCTTGGACCTCTAGTGGAACGTCTCTAAACAATTTACTCACCTAGACAGGTTGCCCTAAAGGACTTAACATAGTTACCTCACTATCAGTACCCTCGACTAGAATCCCTAAGGTTTCAGACACAGTACTAGCTACATATGAATTGGTAGGGCCTATGTCTATCAATGCCAAATAAGGTACATTATAGATTAAAAGCATACCCGTGATGACATCTGGAGCATCTCTGTCCTCACAGCGAAGTGAGCATAAACAAAAGCAAGTTGTCTCACCTCAGTCGGTTCAGCACTTCTGTCCAGTGCTCTTTGTCCTCGGCGCATGCAGTTACCATCCCTAGCCTAGCCACGGCCCCTAGGTGGCTACTGAACTACCCTCGGCGGCTATGAAGTAACACAACCCGGAGCTTGCATCTGATCAATTCTTAGTGGACAATCACAAATGCAGTGCTCAGTAGATCCACATATCAAACACGCCCCGGTGGTCCTCCAACACTCGCCCGGATGCCGTCTACCATAGTGCCCACAAAGCGCTACCCCAACAGGTACAACAGGGGCCCCAACTCTGACTGGCCCATCAGGTTTGGCCTTTTTTTTAGCCTTATAGCAGAACTCGAGGGCTCTAATTCCCTCTTATTATTTCCTTTCTCTCAGTTTTGGCGCTCAATGCACTTAACGTCCTCGGTGATCGTCACCTTCTCAACTAGAACAGAGAAATCACGCTCCCTCTGCGGAGTTAACAGAACTTGCAAACTGTCCTTGAGACCATCCTCAAACTGGACACAATGCTTATACTTAGTCGCCACCATGCCTCGCGCATAACGGATCAACCTCAAAAACTCGACCTCATACTCGGCCACTAAACGGTCACCTTGGGTGAGATTAAGGAACTTACACCTCCTGGCATCAATGTAGCTAGCCCTCACATATTTACCCTGGAACGTAGTGTTAAAATAATCCCAGGTCAATCGGTCGGGCTGAGTGCCCTGCTTAACCGTGAGCCACCACTGGTATGCCTCATCACGTAACTGAGAAACAGCCCCCTTAAACTTTTGTTCAGCAGTAAAATCCAGGTCATCCATAATTCTCTCTGTGGCCTCCATCCAGTACTCAGCCACGTTAGGGGCTACTCTCACGACACCCCTGAATAACTCAGCCCCATTGGACCGGAGTCGTTCCGTAACCGACCCACGACCCCCAGATCCTAGATTGGGCCCAGCGACCCTCTCCAAAATTCGTAGCATGGCTTGGGATAGTACGTCAACCCTAGCAACTTTATCATGAGACCTAGATTTGATCTATGTCGCAGGTGACACCGGTATCTAGCTAGTATCCAGATTCAGAATAGTATTAGATGCCAGAACTCAGCTCGAGCCCCCTATGGCCCCTACCACGGCCTCTAGTACCCCGTTCATAAGTACCACGTGTGCTCATCGTAAATTTTAAAATTGGTCTCTATTAACATGTTTATGCATTAGTTACAGTTCCAATAATTATTGACAGATATTTTATGCAGAAGAGTATTAGAAGTTTAGAGTCTGTTATCGCGAATCGTAGTCTCACTACTGTTTCAGTTTACACTTCCTATTTTTTTTCAGTGTAATATACTAACTAAATTAGTTTCAATATATTCTAATCATACTTTCAAACAATTCTAAATAGAGGTTTAGAAAGCTTACAAGATCGGTGCCGGAGACTCGGTGTGCCACATACTTATTCTAAAAATATTTCATATGATTTACAAATCATTTCTTTAAAACTAATATTTAAAACCCAAATCCTCAGCCGAATTTTGTAACCTGGCTTTAATACTACTAAATGTAACATCCTAAACCCGGCCTAGACATTATGGCTGAATCTGGCAGTGTCACATGATAGTGTTTTTGAAATCGACGAGTAAAAATCGTTCCAGTTACTTAATCTTTGTTATAATTAAAACTTATCTCTTTTTTGCGGAAGCTTTGAAAACATACTATCTTAGGGAAACCCATAATTAATTCTGAAAACCTTAGTTTATAAGAAAAGCCGTTTGTTTTTAGTGAAAGTCAAGTTTTGATCATTTTTTTCAAAAATAAAACATCAACAGTATAAAACCAAGTTAAAACCAAATAGTCCAAAGTCCCAGAAATTACAAAGTAAAACCCAAATTAATAGAGGGAACAAATAACTAAGAAAAATTGCATTGCTATAGTACGAAATTGTGGTGGTCACCATCGAGACCTCCGCTGCACCATTTCACCTAATGGTGGGGATTACCTGAATAGATTAAACAAAAAAGAGTGAGTTTTCGTAAACTCAGTGTGTAATCCCCAAAGAAAATATACACACAACACGTATTTAAAATCAGTCATGTATTTATGCATAGTTCAGGCTTGAGCCGTTTACAGAATCGGTGTGGGCCTTAGCCCACTCAGATACAGAATTAGATGCAGAACAAAATAACCGGGTCTTCCCCACTAGCCTCTAGACACCAAATCCGTCCAACCCTACACACCATGTGGGGATAAAATCGACCCACCCATGGTATTTTCTGTAAGAGCCTGCCAAGGCAATAAACATGTGATTCTGTATGATGCCTTTACGACGTACTTTGTATGACGCCTTTGTGACGTATTCTATTTGGCCCTTTTGGCATATTCTACTATGACTGTATGGAAGAATGTGTCTATTTACGCTACTAGTAATTCTAGATAAACTATGGATATTCTTTAAAAGGATCAAGTTATGATATGTCTGAAGTAGTTTGGTTGAATTAGTTCTTTGATGTAATTGGATAAGTATTTAAGAAATTTCTTGAAAAGATGTGTATCTCTATGTATCTAGATGTTTAGAAAGGTATTTTGTAACACCCCTAACCCATATCCGACGCCAAAATAGGGTTACAAGGATTATCAAATAATACGTCCCATTCACATACATTTATACATTCATTATCAACTATTTGTAAACATTCACATTATCCCTTACAAGGCTCTACGAGACCTTAAAACAAGCTTAAAGGTGGTTTGGGACTAAACCGATCACATATAAAAATTTTTGAACACTTAGAAAAATTTTACATTCATAGGTCACATGCCCGTGTAAGTAGGCTGTGTGCCTCACATGGCTACTGGACACGCCCGTGTCCTAGACCGTGTGAAAATAGAGCATACATACTGACTTGTACCACACGGCCAGGGACATGTCCGTATGCCTTGGCCTTGGGAAAACTGGAGGGGTTACTAACTTAGGTCACACGGCCAACCACATGCCCGTGTGTCTAGCCCGTGTACCCTTCGAAAAGGCCACACAAGCCCATATGCCAAGGCTGTATGCCTCACACGGACACTAGACACACTCGTGTGTCTAAGCCATGCTCGAGATTGACTTAAATTCGTAGGGCTATCCCAGAGGACACACAGCCGTGTAACATGACCATGTGTCACACACGGCTGAGCCAGTGACAGCCCTAAAATGACCCTAGTCGGAAAGCGGTTTCGGGACCGCTAAACCGAGTCACCAAATTATTTGAATATGATATTTAT
This sequence comes from Gossypium hirsutum, assembly GCF_007990345.1. Classification (NCBI taxonomy): domain Eukaryota; kingdom Viridiplantae; phylum Streptophyta; class Magnoliopsida; order Malvales; family Malvaceae; genus Gossypium; species Gossypium hirsutum. The sequence goes on along the minus strand of NC_053425.1, from coordinate 50,841,908 downwards.
TGTCTAAAATATGTGAATATGAATGTGTGAAAGTTTTAAGCTTCGATTTAGTCGATTGTATGTGAATTTAGTAATAGGACTTATGTGTGACACTTTTGAAATGTGGTAGATTAATCCATCTATTAGTGCATGTAATCAAAAGGGTGGACTTGCATGTGAATTTCCCCCATTTAATTACTAGTGGCCAGCCATGACAAAGGGTGATGGGCAAAACATGCCATAAAACATGTTGTGCTAATGGTTTATGTGAGAAAGGAGAAAATAATAATGGGAAGGTAAATGATGACAAGAAAAATGTGTGTGGTTGCCCCCCTCCATTGCCATGAATGGAAGAAAGAAAGACTTCAACTTTTATTTTTCTATCTTGCTTCCTTGTCTCTTTCAAATGAAGCTAGAGAGGAGAGGCCGGCTGCATGTAGGGGAAAACCATGAAATTTGTTTGCTTATAAGTTGAAATTTTCAAGTAGAAGGCTAAAAAGGGGAGGAGCAAATTGAATAGGTAGAATCGGTGTTGGGAACCTTGGTGAGTTTTCCTTGAACTTTTATTTGATAATTGTTGAAACTGTCAAATTGCTGTCCGAATTTTACCTTGTTGGTATTGTTAATTGCTGCCCTGTTTATGCTGTCTAAATATTGTATTATTGATGCTGTCCGAATCAGCCTCCGAATGTGATATGTTATAGCAATTAAGCCAAGTGTTGCGAGTCCTCTTAGGCTGCCCACAACGCAACCTTTCAATACTAATGTTACCATGAATTTACCTTCAATTGATGGTGTGGTGTATATACATTTTAGAAAGAAAGATGTTGTTGTTTAGTTGAATTTTCATTTGATAAATGTTCATTCGGTCAAATGGGAGAAGAATGAGATGAATTTAAATGTTTTGGTTTATTATTTTAGTTGCTAAATGAAGAAAAATCGGCTAACAAGGGAGTACTAAGGCCGAATATGATTTTGAATATTAGTGGTGTAGTTGCCGAATTTGAACTATGAAGTTATTGAGTAATGTGTGTGTTTTAAGTGATAGAATTTAGTGAATGATTGGAATGTGATATGTATGAATTATATGTTAAATTAAGGCTTGCTAAGCTAGCTATTAAGATGAAGTGAAAATGTTAGTAATTGATTGCTAGTGTATATATGTGTACTAGCCGAGCTTTGAATTTAAATAATGGTTGGAGCACCGTGTGTTGTAATGAGATTATTTGAGTGAAATCATAGATATTTATATGATGAATTCAATTGTGGATATACATGCTTAAATAAGATGCATACATGAATGAATAGATAGCTTGGTGTTGCATGTATTCGGTCATAAAGGTGCACATGAGGAAATGTTAGATTAATTGTATTAAATTGCTCAATGTGATTAAAAATGCGTATGACCATTTTGTGTTTGAGCTATAGGTGGCCATATGACCTATCAAACTCCTTGTCATATTCAGCCATAAGCTAGCATAATGAGACTTTAATAAGTTAAATTTGTTTGAATTAGCTCAAGAGCTTAGAGGACCAAAGTTGGATAAGGGAAGGGAAAAAGTGATCGAATAGCCGCCGAAATTGTTCGACCACATCCGAGGTAAGTTTTAAGTGACTAAATGATGAGTAAATTCAACTATAATAGGATATAATGAGTTGATTTAATAAGATATGATGTGGCCATGATATGTCTTAAACTCAAATGGTAAGTTCCTAAGTGTTTGGACATGGAAATTTAAGAGCAAATTGTAATAATTTGCTCAGGACAGCCGCAGTAACGTGATTTTAGAAAATCACTATAAATGTTTGGTGTGGAATTATAGGCTGAATAAAATATAAAATCAAAGCTTAATTAGTCTAGTTTCTTATAAAAGAGACCGTGTAAGCAAAGGAATTTCCTATAAAGAGATATTTAAAGTTGTGTGAGACGGTGTCAGAATGACTCCAAAATCCCCTGTTCTGTTTTAAGAAAATCACTATAATTTGTAAAAAAATGGTTACAAGATAAAATTTATATGCTTAGACTCCTTAATGAGTCTAGTTTCAAATGAAATCAAATAGAACATACTTTGAATTCTGTACAATGAGAATTTTGATTCGTAGTGAAGACTGGTCAGATTAGTCAAATAGTGAAACAGGGGAAACTTTAAGAAAAATCTGGTATTTATTGGCCAAACCTAAAATTCTGAAAAATTTATGGATGAAAGATATATGAGTCTATATTCAGGGAAAATTAACGGCAAGTGATTTGGAGTCTTGTAGCTCCGATTATAAATAATTTAGTGACCATTTCTCAGGAAAATAGCTCGTAGTGAATATGTGATTTTGTTGTAAACATGGATAAAACTTGTTTTAGTTGCTCATAAGCTATTGATTAAACCCATACTTGAATTCTAAATCGTGATATTGTAAGTTTATGAGTATTCGAATATGAAATGATAGTATGGCGTAAAATTGAATTATTCATTGGAAAGTGATGGATGTAGATTCGGCCAAGACCAAGTCTGTACATGATAGTATATGTGGTATGTGAAGTATATTTGAATAAATGTGAAAGTGAATATATGTGATAAGGCCTAATGGCCGATGTGATGAATGTGAAAGTGTATATATGTGATAAGGCCGAATGGCCAATGTGATGAATGTGAAAGTGTATATATATGTGATAAGGCCTAATGGCCGATGTGATGAATGTGAAAGTGTATATATGTGATAAGGCCTAATAGCCGATGTGATGAATGTGAAAGTGTATATATGTGATAAGGCCTAATGGCCGATGTGATGAATGTGAAAGTGTATATATGTGATAAGGCCTAATGGCCGATGTGATGAATGTGAAAGTGTATATATGTGATAAGGCCGAATGGCCAATGTGATGAATGTGAAAGTGTATATATGTGATAGGGCCGAGTGGCCAACGTGATGGATGTGAAGGTGTATAAATGTGATAAGTCCCGAAGGGCATTTGTGTCAGTACTATATCCGGGTTAAAACCCCGCAGGCTTTATGCGAGAATATTATCACTGATTAATGTCCGTAGGCTTCGTGCTCGTACTATATCCGAGCTCTAAAGACCCGATGACTACGTGTGGAGATTTTTTCCAGGTAAGCCCCGAACTAAAGGTTTTGCTGAAGATTCAAGTAAAGCGTAAGATTATACAACTTCACAGTAACAATTGGTAATAAATACGTTCAATGCATTAAGTTGGTCAGGTATGTATTTTGAGATTATATTTAAGTTTGATTTAGACTAAATCACACGGTCGTTATGTGATGCACATGTGAGTAAAGGAATAAGACTGTTCTATGATTATTGTGCATTTGGTCAATGTGGAAAGTCAGGAAAAAAAATATGTAATGTACCTATTATCATAAGAGGTCACTATCAAGTGAGAATTTATCTGCCTATTATATATGATGAGATGTGCATATTCGGTAAAGGGATGGTATGCCTGAAGGAAGAGTGAAATAAAAATACGAACAACTATGTTATAATTTGATTGTTATTTGTTGACACTGCTTAAAACTTACTAAGCATTATAATGCTTACTCCGTGTCCTTTGCTTCCTCTGTTTTATAGATCTCATTTGGAAGCTACAGGCTCAGGGATCATCAGCAACTAGTCACACTATCACTATCCACTGTTTGGTACTGCTACGTTTTGGATTATCTTATGGCATGTATAGAATAGACTAGTAGTGAGAGGATATTTTGGTTAATGTATATAAGCCATGCGAAAATGGCATCTTTTGAATGTGTACTTATAGAAGTTTAAATTGTATCCCTGACTGTCTTTAGTACTTATCTAAAGGAACGTTCAAAAAAAAATTTACTGTTCTGATATGAGTTTCAAGACTGGTAATGCCCCTTTATCTATTCCGGCGACGGATACGGGATTGGGGTGTTACATTTTATTGGTATCAAAGCTATGGTTTAGTCGATTCTAGGACTAACGTAGCACGCGTGAGTCTATTTATACATGCCATAAAGTGATAAAATGATAGTGTGATGATTTTTGACTATTAAAATGTGTTTTCTGTAACGTAATGAATCTTGATCCCGACCGAGCTGTAGCAAGCTTCTGACTATGAGAATTTGCGATATAACTTCACTTAGATATGCCTGAATTATTAAGTTGATCAGGTGCGTATCATGTACTCGTATTTGAATTTCGATTTGGATTAAATTATAAGGGTATAAGTGATGCAATTTTGAAAGAGTGTTATGACTATAAATGTGATTTTTGTATGTGGCTATGGAACTGGAAGTTGAATGGTCGATAAGCATGTTGTGTTTGTATTCAAGTAATGTAAATGATAGACTAATGTGTATTGCTATATGTGTATATGTACATGAGAATTGAGAGTGATGTATCCGGGCTAAGTCTCGAAGAGCATTCGTGCTAGTGATGTATCCGGGCTAAGTCCCGAAGAGCATTCGTGCTAGTGATGTATCCGGGCTAAGTCCCGAAGAGCATTCGTGCTAGTGATGTATCCGGACTAAGTTCCGAAGAGCATTCGTGCTAGTGATATATCCGTGCTAAACCCCGAAGAGCATTCGTGCTGGTGTTATATCCGGGCTAGGTCCCGAAGAGCAATCATGCTGGTGACGTGTATTCGGGCCTTCGTGCCTAGTAGGCTTCGTGCCGGTAATTTGAGCAAAGTTTAAGTGTTCATTACTATACGAATTCAAATTTAAATGAGATGATATGTTTAAAAGTGTACATACATGATGTTTATAGACTTGGTTAAGTCATTTCAATGTGTAATAACGAATGAATAAGAGCACTATGTGTGTGAATGATTAGAGGCACTGTGTGTGTGCGAATTCCTTTAACCGAGCACTATGAGTGCGAGATCGGTCAGTGGGCACTAAGTGTGTGAAGTGGAATTCATGTAAGACCTCGTCTGGGACGAAGGCATTGATTTGAGATAGTGTGTAAGACCATGTCTGGACATGGCATCGACTCGATATGTGAGAATATGTAAGACCATATCTAGGATATGGCATTGTAAGAGCTATATGTGCTTAATGAGTATCCATAATGATTTCGAATGATTCAACGGGTATATTTAAGATGATAAATAAAGTAAGATCAGAATAAGTGATACAGGTATGTACGGAAGGTATGTGAAAATCAAATGAAAGTAAAAATTGGTGAGTTCATATTATATTATGTTATGTATACTAAAGAAGTGAATACGTAAAAAGATGGTGGATATGTTGTTAAGAAGTAAATTCATGTTATAAATGTGTTACGGATTTAGTCTATGGAATGCTTGGTATATGAAGTCATATGTGCTATTGCTAAATGACCCCTATTTTTTTTGTTAATCATATTCAAGAAATTATTTCGATTAAGTTCGACATTTGAAAGTCTGTAAGAATTTTTGAATGCTGATAATTTTGGATATATGGGTTATGTGGTAAAATAAACCCCATGCCGGTATACTATATGAGGCTTTATGCCAAATCGATTGTATACGGGTATCGTTAACGGTGATTGAATGTTCTAAATGAATTCAATGTTCAGGTATGTGGAAGTTGATTTCCTGTTGGAAATAGGTTAAGTTGAATAGTGAGATATGATGGAGTTATAAAGGATATTTATTGGGATGTTTGAGTATATGTGTACTTTCAGTTAGATTACAGCTTATACATGAATGAAAATGTGGGTTACAAATACGTGGGTTGATGATGTGAATTATACATGTTAATATGTGCTTAATATGTGTTTGAAATGCATTTGTGAATTAAATCAAGTGATTATTGCTTATGAAATCAAGAAAATGAGATATATGTGCATACTTGTAGAAATGTTTATGTATTTGTTTTAAGATAAGAAAATAATTTTTATAGATCGATGCGAAATCAATAATGAATTACAATTGCTATCAATGAGCTAATGTCTTTGTGGATATAATTCAATAAGAGGACGTTATCCTAAACTATGCATCGGTAGAAATTTTCGGGGACGAAAATTTCTTAAGTGGGGGAGAGTTGTGACAGCCCTAAAATGACCCTAGTCGGAAAGCGGTTTCGGGACCGCTAAACCGAGTCACCAAATTATTTGAATATGATATTTATTGTCTAAAATATGTGAATATGAATGTGTGAAAGTTTTAAGCTTCGATTTAGTCGATTGCATGTGAATTTAGTAATAGGACTTATGTGTGACACTTTTGAAATGTGATAGGTTAATCCATAAGGATCTATTAGTGCATGTAATCAAAAGGGTGGACTTGCATGTCAATTTCCCCCATTTAATTACGAGTGGCCAGCCATGACAAAGGGTGATGGGCAAAACATGTCATAAAACATGTTGTGCTAATGGTTTATGTGAGAAAGGATAAAATAATAATGGGAAGGTAAATGATGACAAAAAAAAATGTGTGTGGTTGCCCCCCCCTTCCATTGCCGTGAATGGAAGAAAGAAAGACTTCAACTTTTATTTTTCTATCTTGCTTCCTTGTCTCTTTCAAATGAAGCTAGAGAGGAGAGGCCGGCTGCATGTAGGGAAAAACCATGAAATTTGTTTGCTTATAAGTTGAAATTTTCAAGTAGAAGGCTAAAAAGGGGAGGACCAAATTGAATAGGTAGAATCGGTGTTGGGAACCTTGGTGAGTTTTCCTTGAACTTTTATTTGATAATTGTTGAAACTGTCAAATTGCTATCCGAATTTTACCTTGTTGGTATTGTTAATTGCTGCCCTGTTTATCCTGTCTAAATATTGTATTATTGATGCTGTCCGAATCAGCCTCCGAATGTGATATGTTACAGCAATTAAGCCAAGTGTTGCAAGTCCTCTTAGGCTGCCCACAACGCAACCTTTCAATACTAATGTTACCATGAATTTACCTTCAATTGATGGTGTGGTGTATATACATTTTAGAAAGAAAGATGTTGTTGTTTAGTTGAATTTTCATTTGATAAATGTTCATTCGGTCAAATGGGAGAAGAGTGAGATGAATTTAAATGTTTTGGTTTATTATTTTAGTTGCTAAATGAAGAAAAATCGGCTAACAAGGGAGTACTAAGGCCGAATTTGATTTTGAATATTAGTGGTGTAGTTGCCGAATTTGAACTATGAAGTTATTGAGTAATGTGTGTGTTTTAAGTGATAGAATTCAGTGAATGCTTGGAATGTGATATGTATGAATTATGTGTTAAATTAAGGTTTGCTAAGCTAGCTATTAAGATGAAGTGAAAATGTTAGTAATTGATTGCTAGTGTATATATGTGTACTAGCCGAGCTTTGAATTTAAATAATGGTTGGAGCACCGTGTGTTGTAATGAGATTATTTGAGTGAAATCATAGATATTTATATGATGAATTCAATTGTGGATATACATGCTTAAATAAGATGCATACATGAATGAATAGATAGCTTGGTGTTGCATGTATTCGGTCATAAAGGTACACATGAGGAAATGTTAGATTAATTGTATTAAATTGCTCAATGTGATTAAAAATGCGTATGACCATTTTGTGTTTGAGCTATAGGTGGCCATATGACCTATCAAACTCCTTGTCATATTCGGCCATAAGCTAGCATAATGAGACTTTAATAAGTTAAATTTGTTTGAATTAGCTCAAGAGCTTAGAGGACCAAAGTTGGATAAGGGAAGGGAAAAAGTGATCGAATAGCCGCCGAAATTGTTCGACCACATCCGAGGTAAGTTTTAAGTGACTAAATGTTGAGTAAATTCAACTATAATGGGATATAATGAGTTGATTTAATAAGATATGATGTGGCCATGATATGTCTTAAACTCAAATGGTAAGTTCCTAAGTGTTTGGACTTGGAAATTTAAGAGCAAATTGTAATAATTTGCTCAGGACAGCCGCAGTAACGTGAGTTTAGAAAATCACTATAAATGTTTGGTGTGGAATTATAGGCTGAATAAAATATACAATCAAAGCTTAATTAGTCTAGTTTCTTATAAAAGAGACCGTGTAAGCAAAGGAATTTCCTATAAAGAGATATTTAAAGTTGTGTGAGACGGTATCAGAATGACTCCAAAATCCCCTGTTCTGTTTTAAGAAAATCACTATAATTTGTACAAAAATGGTTACAAGATAAAATTTATATGCTTAGACTCCTTAATGAGTCTAGTTTCAAATGAAATCAAATAGAACATACTTTTAATTCTGTACAATGAGAATTTTGATTCGTAGTGAAGACTGGTCAGATTAGTCAAATAGTGAAACAGGGGAAACTTTAAGAAAAATCTGGTATTTATTGGCCAAACCTAAAATTCTGAAAAATTTATGGATGAAAGATATATGAGTCTATATTCAGGGAAAATTAACGGCAAGTGATTTGGAGTCTTTTAGCTCCGATTATAAATAATTTAGTGACCATTTCTTAGGAAAACAGCTCGTAGTGAATATGTGATTTTGTTGTAAACATGGATAAAACTTGTTTTAGTTGCTCATAAGCTATTGATTAAACCCATACTTGAATTCTAAATCGTGATATTGTAAGTTTATGAGTATTCGAATATGAAATGATAGTATGGCGTAAAATTGAATTATTCATTGGAAAGTGATGGATGTAGATTCGGCCAAGACCAAGTCTGTACATGATAGTATATGTGGTATGTGAAGTATATTTGAATAAATGTGAAAGTGTATATATGTGATAAGGCCTAATGGCCGATGTGATGAATGTGAAAGTGTATATATGTGATAAGGCCGAATGGCCAATGTGATGAATGTGAAAGTGTATATATATGTGATAAGGCCTAATGGCCGATGTGATGAATGTGAAAGTGTATATATGTGATAAGGCCTAATAGCCGATGTGATGAATGTGAAAGTGTATATATGTGATAAGGCCTAATAGCCGATGTGATGAATGTGAAAGTGTATATATGTGATAAGGCCTAATGGCCGATGTGATGAATGTGAAAGTGTATATATGTGATAAGGCCTAATGGCCGATGTGATGAATGTGAAAGTGTATATATGCGATAAGGCCGAATGGCCAATGTGATGAATGTGAAAGTGTATATATGTGATAGGGCCGAGTGGCCAACGTGATGGATGTGAAAGTGTATAAATGTGATAAGTCCCGAAGGGCATTTGTGTCAGTACTATATCCGGGTTAAAACCCCGCAGGCTTTATGCGAGAATATTATCACTGATTAATGTCCGTAGGCTTCGTGCTCGTACTATATCCGAACTCTAAAGACCCGATGACTACGTGTGGAGATTTTGTCCAGGTAAGCCCTGAACTAAAGGTTTTGCTGAAGATTCAAGTAAAGCGTAAGATTATACAACTTCACAGTAACAATTGGTAATAAATACGTTCAATGCGTTAAGTTGGTCAGGTATGTATTTTGAGATTATATTTAAGTTTGATTTAGACTAAATCACAAGGTCGTTATGAGAGGCACATGTGAGTAAAGCAATAAGACTGTTCTATGATTATTGTGCATTTGGTCAATGTGGAAAGTCAGGAAAAAAAATATGTAATGTACCTATGATCATAAGAGGTCACTATCAAGTGAGAATTTATCTGCCTATTATATATGATGAGATGTGCATATTCGGTAAAGGGATGGTATGCCCGAAGGAAGAGTGAAATAAAAATACGAACAACTATGTTATAATTTGATTGTTGTCTGTTGACACTGCTTAAAACTTACTAAGCATTATAATGCTTACTCCGTGTACTTTGTTTCCTCTGTTTTATAGATCTCATTTGGAAGCTACAGGCTCGGGGATCATCAACAACTAGTCACACTATCACTATCCACTGTTTGGTACTGCTACGTTTTGGATTATCTTATGGCATGTATAGAATAGACTAGTAGTGAGAGGATACACTTGAAACCATAATCTGATGCTCACATTGCAACCAATTTGAAACCATTTTCATACACTTATAGGCAGCCCAAAACATACCAAATTCACACACATATTATACCATCTATTATCAACCATTTTAATTACACAATTCCATATTCAAAATATACCAAATCATTATGCCAAAATCATCACAAACCAAGTCAACTCAACAGGCATTATATACAACACACATAACACTTACCAAACACAAAATTCAAGCGAACTTAAATGGCTATACATACCATATTTACAATGAAAATCTCATGGCTAATATCATGACTCAAAACATACAAAAATAACACTAGCCTATACATGCCATATACCATATATACAAACTTCATAAGCACTATTAAGTTGATTCGATTGTGTGATGATGGTTCCCAATGAGGTAGCTTTGATGCTATATAAAACAAGGACAAATAACACACAGTAAGCTTCATAGCTTAGTAAGTTCATACCAAATATACTCAACAGTTCATAATATACAAATCATAAATAAATAAACACTTAGTAGTTCTCCTATTATCATTCAAATCTAATCCATGACTCTTTATCATATATATACAAATTCATCAAGCTTCATACACGTAGTATCAACTACCACATAGGTATCATACGTACCTGTACTTTCCTATATTTATTTATTTCATTCTCACCTCTTTGTTCAACACGTTAAGTCGTTCGAAAATCATTCAATGCTCAAAGAACTCGTACACTTAGTGCATAAATAATTAGCCGAAGCTATAACGATATCACACACTTAGTGCCATTACATTAAACCAAAGCTATCTTGGTATCATACACTCAGTGCCTCATATACCCGAAGCTATTCCAATTCGCACACTAAGTGCTATTTATAGTCGAAGCTATTTTGAAATACACACTAAGTGTCAAACATAGTCAATTTGTCACCGTACACAATCGTAGTCACATATACACAATTTATGCATTATTAAAGCATTAAAACATAATTGTAACAATATTTGTCACTACGAACTTATCTCATGCTCGGAATTGATGAATCAGATCAATTATTCGATAACCTTTGATTTTCCCCGATCTAAATTTGTGTTCTTTCTTTCTTGATCTATATGTATTCAAAATTAACTTATTTAATCACCTATTCATTCAATTTAATCCACAAACACATATTTGGGATTTTTTGCACTTTAGCCCCTAAAGTTCCATATTTATTCAATTTAGTCCTGTAACGCCCCTTACCCGTGTTCCACATCGAAACAGGGTACGAGGTATTACCATCTCATAATATATATCATTAAACGAAACCGAAATAGAAATATGTCATCCAAATAGATAATGTATCATTATAACATATGTCTTGAACAATATTAGCCAACTTCAATGGCTTATACAAAATAATTTGGTTAAATAATGTAACCAATATTTCAAACCTAGGCAATTATGACACGTAACAAAATAACGAAGCCTACTATACATGCCATAATTCAAAAGAAATGTTTAGTTCAAATGCCCAAAAGTATTGATAGTGTGACAGATCTTCAACGATCCTTAACTCCCGAGCAATGCCGGACGACACTATAAGAAAAAAGAGAGAAAAGAAAGTAAGCTTATATAGCTTAGTAAGTAAGTTTATAAATAATAACTAAATAATCTAATATGTTTACACATTAACTCAAGTGTATCTACTTTTAATTTTAATATTTACTCCACTTTGATTGAGCTATCTCTCCTGCGTCATGTTCACTAAATAAATCATAACTCGAGTTACAAAACTCGAAATTCAAATCCGTAAAATTTTCTTGAAACTAGACTCATATAACTTCTTACTAATATTTTTTCTAGGATTTTTGGTCCAGCCAATTAGTACAGTTTATTAGTTAAAATTTCCCCTGTTATACAGCTCGACTGATCTGACATTCTGTTCACTACGAGTTGAATTTCTCCCAATACATAATTAAACTAGCCATGAAACATGTTTCATTTAAAACTACACTCAATAAGGAATCTAGAAATATAAACTATATTTCTTAATTTTTTTTTACAAATTTTAATGATTTATCAAAGTCAGAACAGGGGATCACATAGTCAATCTGAACAAGTCACACACAAATATAAATATCTCAAAATATAGAGATCCTTTGCTTGCTATGTTTCTTTTACATGAAAATAGACTCATTGGGATTTAATTTTATATCTCATTCAGCGTCTAATTAAATTTATACTATTTTTGGTGATTTTTCAAAGTCACATCACTGCTACTGTCCAAAACAGTATTATTGCAAATTCACTCTTTCACACTTTCTTTGTATTAACCTCACTTAGCATACATATCACAATTCATTTTCACCACATTTCATACATCACAAGTATAAGTCCATGATTAAAATGCCACCGTAAAATTATCCCGTTGAACAATTCGGATCAATCCTCGATACTTGATGGTTTCAGCACACTGCCCCACTATCATATTTCATATAATTCGGCTCTCTTGTACACATGGTGAACACTTAGTACCACCCATGTGACCTAGCCAATTTATCTCGTAGCTCTCTTGTCTACATGGTGTCCTTCACTTGGAATCACTCATGCGACCTAGCTACATTTATCTCTCCCGTAGCTCTCTTGTCTACATGGGATACATCCCGTATCACACATGTGACCTAGCTACTACATAGTATCTCGTAGCTTTCTTGTACACATGATGTGCACTCAGCACCATACATGTGACCTAGCTACGCTCCATCTATATTATTCAATCTTTTCGAATGTTCAACTGGGATTTCTCTCTCTATTACTTATTTCCATTCCTCCAATAGTCGGTTTATGTTTCAAAATTAGCTAAAATACATATAATAGGCTGAAATATAAAAATGTAAATGAAGTTAATGTATTATTTACATACAAACTTACCTCGGTGCAAAATATAGAAATTTTGCAATTTAGTCCAAAACATTTTCCTTCCACCGTTCGAGATCGATTCCACACCTTTCTTGATCTATAACAACACATTTAGCACATTTAATACTCATACTATTTATTTCAATCCAAAAATCACATTATGGGAAAATTACATTTTTGCCCCCTAACTTTTACAAAATTATGATTTTGCCCCTAGGCTCGGGAATTTAATTTCAGCCCTTATTATTATGTTTTATGACATGTTGATCATTTTTCCCTTCTAAGACAACATCAAATTCTCACTCTAACACATAGTTATGAACAATAGGTACTTTTACCGATTATGCCGTTTTGCTCGTTTTTGCTAAAAATCACTTAGAAAAGATCGTTATCCTAACTTCAAACATTCATATTCTACCATCAAACATCAAAATACATGCATATCATTCATGGGTAAAATTTTAAACATAAACCCTAGCTCGAAATAATGGTAGAAATAGGTAGACCGAGCTATAAGGATTTCAAAAATGTAAAGAACATTAAAAACGGGGCTTGAATGCACTTACTATTGAGCTTGAAAGCTTGGGAAAAACCCTAGCTATGGGGAACATGTAAGTTTCGGCCAAGCTTGAATGAAGATGAACACATTTTTGTGTTATTTTTCCCATTTTATTTCATTTAATACACAAATGACTAAAATGCCCTTACTACTAAACTTTCTTAAAATTCCATCCATTTCCTAATTTTTGTCCATATAAAGTATAATGGTCTAATTGGCATTTAAGGACCTCTACTTAAAACCCCCATTTCAATCAAGTACTTTATGAACTAGAACACACATTTTTTTACCTATTTCAATTTAGTTCTAAATATCAAATTAAACACCCAATCGATAAAATTTCACAATGAAATTTTCACACAATTATGAAATCGTAATATAAACACTAAAACTTAATCAAAATAATTTCTTTCAACCTCGGATTCCTGGTTTCAAAACCACTATTCCATTTTGGCCCTAAATCCGGCTGTTACAACTCTCCCCCCTTTAGGGATTTTCGTCTTTGAAAATCTTACCGGTAAAGAGATTTGGGTACTATTTTCTCATGGCTTCCTCCGGTTCCCATGTAGCTTCTTCTACTCCATGTCTTTTCCATAACACTTTCACTAAAGCTATACTTTTCTTTCTCAATTGTTTTACTTCTCGAGCCAAAATCTTAATCGGTTCCTCATCATAGGTCAAGTCCGATCGAATCTCAATTTCTGTTGGAGAAATCACATGTGAAGGATCGAACAATAACGTCACAACATTGATACATGAAACACGTTATGAATTCTTTCTAACTCTGCCGGTAAGGCCAACTGATATGCCACTGGTCCAATTCTCTCAGTAATCTCGTACGACCCAATAAAACGCAGACTCAACTTGCCTTTTCGGCTAAATCTCAGAATCTTCTTCCATGGTGACACCTTCAAGAACACTTTATCACCTACCTGGAATTCAATCTCTTTTCTTTTTAAATCTGCATATGACTTTTGTCGATCTGAGCCAGCTTTCAAGCAATCACGAATTACTTTTACTTTCTCTTCCCCGTGAATCTGTTTCTCACTAAGTTCGGTCCAATATAAAGGAGTCTGACACTTGCGACCATACAAGGCTTCATACAGTGCCATCTGTATACTTGACTGAAAACTGTTATTGTAGGCAAATTCAACCAAAGATAGATATTTCTCCCAACTGTCTTCAAATTCTAAAACACAGCATCTAAGCATATCTTCGAGTACTTGGATTACTCTTTCCGATTGACCATTTGTTTGTGGATGAAACGCGGTACCAAAGTTCAATTTTGTACCCAAAGCTTCTTGTAATTTTTTCTAGAATCTCGAGGTAAACCTCGGATCTCTATCTGATATTATAGACATAGGAACCCCGTGCAACCTCACAATTTCAGCAATATATAATTCAGCTAATTTATCAAGTGAGTAATCGGTACATACCGGTATAAAGTGAGCCGACTTTGTTAACCTATCAACCACTACCCAGGCAGCATCCTTCTTTTTAGGAGTCAGAGGCAAACCGGTTACAAAATCCATGGTAATCCTATCCTATTTCCACTCAGGCACCATTACCGGTTGGAGTAATCCTGAAGGCACTTGATGCTCAGCTTTTACTTGTTGACAGATCAAACACTTGGTTACAAATTCAGAAATGTCCCCTTTCATGCCTGGCTACCAATATAACTTCTTTAAATCATTAAACATTTTTGTGCTACCAGGGTGAACCGAGAAACAACCACTGTGCGCCTCACGTAATATTTTCTGAATCAATTCATCATTTTTCGGTACACATATCCTGTCTCGAAACATCAAATAGTCATCCGGTCCAACTCGAAAATCTGAGTCGTAACCCGATTCGCACTGAGTTCTCTTGGTTCGCAACTCTTCTTTTAAGCATCACAAATTAGCTGGAGAACTAACGGTTTAACCCTCATCTCTACTAAGATTGACCCATCATCAGACAATGCTAACCCCATATTCGTGGCTCTCAAAGTAAAAAGAGATTTCCTGCTCAAAGCGTCAGCAACTACATTAGCTTTTCCCGGATGATAATCAATCATTAACTCATAATCCTTCAATAATTCAAGCCATCTCCGCTGTCGCAGATTCAAATCCTTTTGATTCATCAAATACTTCAAACTTTTGTGATCAGTCAAAATTCGACATTTTTCACCATACAAATAATGTCGCCAAATCTTCAAGGCAAAGATAATAGCGGCCAATTCCAAATCATGTGTAGGATAGTTCTTCTCATGCGGTTTTAACTGTCTCGAGGCATAAGCTACCACTTTACCCTCTTGCATTAGTACACATCTAAGGCCTGTCAATGATGCATCACTATAAATTATGAACTCCTTCGCTGGCTCGGGTTGTACTAAAATTGGTGCTTCAGTCAATCATGCTTTCAGCTTTTCAAAACTCTACTGACATTTATCAGTCCATTCAAACTTAACATTCTTTTGCAGCAACTTAGTCATAGGAGAGGCAATCATCAAAAATCCCTCGATAAAACGTCTATAATATCCTGCCAAGCCTAAAAAGCTTCTAACCTCGGATACATTCTTTGGCGGTTTCTAATCAACGATCGCAAAAATCTTGCTCAGATCCACCGAAATACCATCACCTGAGACTATATGTCCTAAAAATCCGACTTCACGAAGCTAGAACTCACTTTTACTAACCTTAGCAAACAATTTCTTTTCTCTCAAGATTTGCAATATGGTTCTCAAGTGTTCGGCGTGCTCAGACTCATCCCGAGAATAAATTAGAATGTCATCTATAAACACTACTACAAACTTATCTAAATATGGCCGAAAGATTTAGTTCATCAAGTCCATAAATATAGCTGGAGCATTTGTTAGGCCGAACGGCATCACAAGGAACTCATAATGTCCATACCTTGTCCTAAAGGCGGTTTTCGGTACATCTGACTCTTTAACTATCAACTGGTAGTAACTGGACCTCAAATCGATCTTTGAAAACACTGTGGCCCCCTTTAACTGATCGAATAAATCATCAATCCTCGGCAACGGGTACTTGCTCTTTATAGTCACCTTGTTGAGCTGACGGTAATCAATGCAAAGCCTCATTGAGCCATCTTTCTTCTTTATGAACAATACGGGAGCACCCCAGGGAGAGAAACTCGGTCTCACAAATCCCTTGTCTGTTAACTCTTGCAACTGAGCCTTCAATTCTTTTAATTCAGTCGGAGCCATTCTATATGGAGCAATCGAGATCGGTGCAGTACCCGGCAACAAATCAATGGCAAACTCTATCTCCCTGTTCAGAGGCAATCCAGGCAATTACTCTGGAAATACATCTGGAAATTCATAGACTATCGGTACTGATTCAAGCTTCAATTCAGACAGCTCAGTATTCATTACATAGGTCAGATAAGCTTCATATCCTTTCCTTATGTATTTCTGTGCAGACATGTGCGAAATCGCCATAGGCAATATATTTGATTCATCTGTTTCAACTCAGAGAGTTTCACCATTTTCACATTTCAACTCTAGTGTTTTCTATTTACAATCTACCTTGGCATCATACAATGTCAACCAGTCCATTCCCAAAATAACGTCAAACTCATCAAATGGTAACAACATTAGATTAGCTGGAAAACAATGACCTTGAATCATTAATGGGCAATTCTTGCAAACCTTATCAACTAACACATATTGGCCTAAGGGGTTCGACACTTTAATCGTAAATTCAGTAAACTTAACAGGCAACTTTTTATTAGATACTAAATTCATACAAACATAGGAATGAGTAGACCCGGGATCAATCAATGCAATAACAATAGCATCATAGAGAGAAAATGTACCAGTAATCACATCGGGAGATGATGCATCCTCTCAGGCACGTATGGCATAAGCTCTAGCAGGCGCTCTAGCTTCTGATCTCACCGCTGAATCTTTCATTACAGTTTTACTGCTAGCTCCACCTCCAGTATTTCTCGGTGGTCTACCTCTATTAGCAGTAGTACTTTGTCTAGCACTCTGAAAATTTTCTTCTTTAACTTTCTCCGGACAGTCTCTGATAAAATGCTCGCGAGAACCACACTTGAAAGAAGCTCGCTCGTTTCCCCAACACTCACCAAAATGTTGCCTGCCACATTGTTGACATTCGGGGTTTCTAGATCACACATTACCCACACTTGCCACTGAAGTAGCTTGAGCTGTAGACCCTGAATATGCCCTACCACAATCTCTATGTGAATCCCCAACTGGAACTGTCATTCGAGGGTTTGTCTCTTTGGACCTCTTTGATTGAGATTGAAATGACTTGCTTATTGGCCTCTTTCTGACATCTCGAGCCTCAATAGCAGCTTTTCTTCTTTCTTTGTTCAATTCTTCGGCTTTAAGAGCTCGGTCAACCAATACTACAAATTCTTTCAGCTCCAAAATTCCCACAAGCACTTTAATATCCTCATTTAGCCCATCCTCAAACCTTTTACACATAATGGCCTCGGTGGACACACATTCCTGGGCATACTTGCCGAGCCTTACAAATTCGCGTTCATACTCTGCCACAGACATCTTGCCCTGCTTCAATTCAAGGAACTCCTTCCGTTTTTGATCAATAAATCGCTGACTTATGTATTTCTTTCTGAATTCTTCCTGGAAGAAATCCCAAGTAACCCTTTCTTTTGGCACCACTGCTACCAAAGTCTTCCACCAGTGGTAGGCTGAATCTCTCAAAAGTGATACAGCACACTTTAAGTACTCCTCGGGTGTACATGAGAGCTCATCAAATACACGAGTACAATTTTCAAGCCAGAACTCTGCTTTCTCGGGATCATCATCGATCTTTGCTCTAAACTCTTCGGCCCCTTGTTTTCGAATCTTGTAAATCGGAGGCTTGTTCATTCTTACCAAATCTATGCCTTGAGTAGCTACAAGAACCGTCTGAGGTATGGGAGAGGGTGGAGGAGGTTGAGCATTTGGGTTTGCTCGAATAAACTCTGTATACCAATTGTTCATCATTTGGAGAAAGTCATCCCGAGCCTCATCTCCCTGTCTCAATGTCTCAAGTCTACTTTCTACAGGCGCAGTCCCTTGTGCAGGAGTCGGCGCATTACTAGCAGCATCATCAGCCGTAGTTCCATCAGGATCCATTACTATATTAAAACAAAACACAGTTTAGAATAATCAAGAGTCACCACACTATCACAGTATATTTATGGCATGTATAGCTAGACTTTTACACACACTATATTAGTCCGAGAACTGACTAAATCATAGCACTGATACCACTAAATGTAACGCCCCTTACCCGTGTTCCACATCGAAACAAGGTACGAGGTATTACCAGCTCATAATATATATCATTAAACGAAACTGAAATAGAAATATGTCATCCAAATAGATAATGTATCATTATAACATATGTCTTGAACAATATTAGCCAACTTCAATGGCTTATACAAAATAATTTGGTTAAATAATGTAACCAATATTTTAAACCTAGGCAATTATGACACGTAACAAAATAACGAAGCCTACTATACATGCCATAATTCAAAAGAAATGTTTAGTTCAAATACCCAGAAGTATTAATAGTGTGGCAGATCTTCAACGATCCTTAACTCCCGAGCAATGCCGAACGACACTATAAGACAAAAGAGAGAAAAGAAAGTAAGCTTATATAGCTTAGTAAGTAAGTATATAAATAATAATTAAAGAATCTAATATGTTTACACATTAACTCAAGTGTATCTACTTTTAATTTCAATATTTACTCCACTTTGATTGAGCTATCTCTCCTGCGTCATGTTCACTAAATAAATCATAACTTGAGTTACAAAACTCGAAATTCGAATCTGTAAAATTTTCCTGAAACTAGACTCATATAACTTCTTACTAATCTTTTTTCTAGAATTTTTGGTCCAACCAATTTGTACAGTTGATTAGTTAAATTGTCCCCTGTTATACAGCTCAACTGATCTGACCTCTGTTCACTACGAGTTGAATTTCTCCAAGTACACAATTCAAATAGCCATGAAACATGTTTCATTTAAAACTAGACACAATAATTAATCTAGAAATATAAACTATATTTCTTAATTATTTTTGTACAATTTTTAATAATTTATCAAAGTCAGAACAGGGGATCACATAGTCAATCTGAACAAGTCACACACAAATATAAATATCTCAAAATATAGAGACCATTGGCTTTCTATGTTTGTTTTATATGAAAATGGACTCATTGAGCTTTAATTTAATATCTCATTCAGCCTCTAATTAAATTTATACTATTTTTGGTGATTTTTCAAAGTCACATCACTGCTACTGTCCAAAACAGTATTATTGCAAATTCACTCTTTCACACTTTCTTTGTATTAACCTCACTTAGCATACATATCACAATTTATTTTCACCACATTTCATACATCACAAGTATAAGTCCATGATTACAATGCCACCGTAAAATTATCCCGTTGAACAATTCGGATCAATTCTCGATACTTGATGGTTTCGGCACACTGCCCCACTATCATATTTCATATAATTCGGCTCTCTTGTACACATGGTGAACACTTAGTACCACCCATGTGACCTAGCCAATTTATCTCATAGCTCTCTTGTCTACATGGTGTCCTTCACTTGGAATCACACATGCGACCTAGCTACATTTATCTCTCCCGTAGCTCTCTTGTCTACATGGGATACATCCCGTATCACACATGTGACCTAGCTACTACATAGTATCTCGTAGCTTTCTTGTACACATGATGTGCACTCATCACCATACATGTGACCTAGCTACGCTCCATCTATATTATTCAATCTTTCTGAATGTTCAACCGGGATTTCTCTCTCTATTACTTATTTTCATTCCTCCAATAGTCGGTTTATGTTTCAAAATTAGCTAAAATACATATAATAGATTGAAATATAAAAATGTAAATGAAGTTAATGCATTATTTACATACAAACTTACCTCGGTGCAAAATATAGAAATTTTGCAATTTAGTCCAAAACCTTTTCCTTCCCCCGTTCGAGATCGATTCCACACCTTTCTTGATCTATAACAACACATTTAGCTCATTTAACACTCATACTATTTATTTCAATCCAAAAATCATATTATGGAAAAATTACATTTTTGCCCCCTAACTTTTACAAAATTATGATTTTACCCCTAGGCTTGGGAATTTAATTTCAGCCCTTATTATTATGTTTTATGACATGCTGATCATTTTTCCATTCTAAGACAACATCAAATTCTCACTCTAACACATAGTTATGAACAATAGGTATTTTTACCGATTATGCCGTTTTGCTTGTTTTCGCTAAAAATCGCTTAGAAAAGATCGTTCTCCTAACTTCAAACATTCATATTCTACCATCAAACATCAAAATACATGCATATCATTCATGGGTAAAATTTTAAACATAAACCCTAGCTCAAAATAATGGTAGAAATAGGTAGATCGAGCTACGAGGATTTCAAAAATGTAAAGAACATTAAAAACGAGGCTTGAATGCACTTACTATTGAGCTTGAAAGCCTGGGAAAAACCCTAGCTATGGGGAACATGTAAGTTTCGGCCAAGCTTGAATGAAGATGAACACATTTTTGTGTTATTTTTCCCATTTTATTTCATTTAATATACAAATGACCAAAATGCCCTTACTACTAAACTTTCTTAAAATTCCATCCATTTCCTAATTTTTGTCCATATAAAGTATAATGGTCTAATTTCCATTTAAGGACCTCTACTTAAAACCCCCATTTCAATCAAGTACTTTATAAACTAGAACACACATTTTTTTTACCTATTTCGATTTAGTCCTAAATATCAAATTAAACACCAATCGATAAAATTTCGCAACGAAATTTTCACACAATTATGAAATCATAATATAAACACTAAAACTTAATCAAAATAATTTCTTTCAACCTCCAATTCTTGGTTTCGAAACCACTATTCCGTTTTGGCCCTCAATCGAGCTGTTACAAGTCCCTATTTCATAAAAACACAAATTACACAAATTTAATTACACCCAAGCCTAGCCGAATGTCCTAAGGACCCTTAACAGCCTAAAAGTTTCATTTATTTCACAATTTAACCCCTCAATTTATAATTTTCTCAATTAATCCCTAATATCCATTTTTACTCAAAATCACTTTACAAACTATGTATATCAAGCACCAAGCTTTCATTATTCAACATAAAACATTCAAAAAAATCAAGCATTCATCAATGGAAACCTTCAAAATCATCAACACATTCCAAAATTTAGGCATAGGCTAGCTAGTACTTAAAGCAACGATCACAAAAACATAGAAATCATCAAAAATTGAGCTCAAAACATACCTCAATTGAGCTATGCAAGTACCGAATGGATGAAAATAAGATGAATTTTGGCTTTTGTTTTATTTTAATTATCATTAAAACATAGTTTACCATTTTACCCTTAATGAAACCTTTATAAAAACATCCATTAAATGCCTATTTATGTCAAATTCCACCATAAATGGTCTAATTACAACATAAGGACCTTTCATTTAATAAGCCATGGCAAATTAAGCATTTTTATCATATAGAATGCAAATTTTGTATTTTACGCAATTTGGTCCTTTTCTCAAATTGAGCTATTAAACGATAAAATTAGTTCACAAAATTTTCATACATGCATTTTCACATATTGTAAACACCAAAAACAATATTAAAATAATTTTACAACCTCAAATTTATGGTCTTAAAATCACTATTCAATTTAGCTAAAACCAAGCTGTTACATATTTGCCTTGATAAATTGATAAGTTTGGGATTTGGGTTTGTTCATAGATATGAATAAGATTAATATCAATTAGTCTAAGTTTGTTTGTAACATGTATGGTTGAATTTGAGTTGTACTATGTCTTCTTCTAAAATTATTCAAAATCTGAGTCAGTGTTATCTTGAGTTTATCAGGTTATGAAATAAGATGATGCAGAATTCAACTAAATGATCTATGTAGTACATTATCAGTATAGGTTTGTGTTGTATTGAACCAAGGTATAGTTTGAGTATGTGTTTGATAGTATTTAGTTCTGCATAAATATTTGCCAAATGTGTATGTATCTGCCTATGATTAATGTCTGAGAACAACTATTTGAGAATAAAATAGTGTTAAGGTATAACACCCCTCACCCGTATTCAACACCAAAATAGGGTTACGGAGCATTACTGAACTTACAAAAAAATTTAAACCTTTATTACACATACGTTTTCTAATTTCATAAAAATTATCATTCAATAACATTCATAGTGTCCCTAATACAAGCCTACGAGGCCCAAAACATGCATTCGGGGTGGTCCGGAACTAAACCGATAACTCAAGAAATTTTTTACAAAACATAGAAAATGTTCTAAACTATAGGGGACACATGCCCGTGTGGCCCAGCCGTGTGTCTCACATGGCCAGGACATGCCCATGTCACAGGCTGTTTGGACATTCGAAATGAAAGCACATGGTCGTATCCCAGCCCGTGTCTTACCTTATATAACTCTTTGACTTGGGTCACACGGCCAACACACACGCCCATGTGGCTAGCCTGTGTGCCCTAAAAATGGCCACACACGCCCGTATGCCAGATCATGTGCTAGACCGTGCCAAACCTATAGGGTATACTAACTTATGCCACACGGCCAAGTCACACACTCATGTGTGAGGCTATATGGAGCATACTGACTTGATTTTAATCTTAACACCAGGGGACACACAGTCGTGTACATGACCATGTATCTTGCACGACTGAGACACGCGCCCGTATCTCTGCCCATGTGGACAATAATAGGCGATTTTCCAAGCCAATTTGCCACCCAAACGTACACATACCTTCACCAAACCAAATTACACAATTCATAGCATATATAGGCATTCAAACCAACTAAATCAAGCCTAATTCATGCAAACTCAATATCATTATCCACAATGCACACAAGTCACAAAATAAACCAATCCATTTATACCAATTTCACATACACATTTCAACTAATTAGACATTCCCAAACATGCATCATTATGCTCAAATTCATAAGCCTACATCTTCTTAAATATTATCTATTTGTCATCCATAATTCCTACTATCAATAAGCATCACAAAACCAACCTCAATCACATAACATAGGCTATATACACACATATATAAACATAACCAAACCAACCAAGTTAAGCCAACTCTCATGGCTATCTATACAATTCAAAACATAGACATTTACAAGCCAATTCAAATGGAAAAACTCAATACCCAACTACATATTAAAATAACCATAATCCTATAAATGCCATATGACCAAAAATTAGTTTCAAAAGTACCAAGGTGATATTTGGATAGTGTGATGAAGTCTCCAACGATCCCTGTATCTGAGCTAGCTTTGATATCACTATAAAACACGTAAAAGTAAATAATGTAAGCTATAAAGCTTAGTAAGCTCGTATGAAAATAATAAGCAATATCACCATTCATTTATCAATTCAATTTAAATGACATAATATGCAACAATACATTAATCTCAAGCTAACATGAACTTAACCACATACTTGATCATGAACTCACAACTTCCTTTAATTCATTACTCGTATAGATTTTCGAACATACCTGTACATATACGTATCTATTTCTCACCATTTCACATCTTCGTTATACCCGTTGAACCACTGGGAATAAAAGTCGGATACTCGAGAGTCTCGCACCCAAAGTGCCAATATCATGGCCAGAGGCCAACTCAATTATCTCGCATCCGAAGTGCCAATGTCATGGCCCGAAGCCAAATCAATGTAACTCACACTCGAAGTGCCAATATCATGGCCCGAAACCAAATCAAAGTAACTCGCACTCGAAGTGCCAATATCATGGCCCAAAGCCAAATCAATATAACTCGTACCCGAATTGCCAATATCATGGCCTGAAGCCAAATCAAAGAAACTCGCACCCGAAGTGCCAATATCATGGCCCGAAGCCCAATCAAAGTAACTCCTACTCAAAGTGCCAATATCATGACCCGGAGCCAAATCAAAGTAACTCACACTCGAAGTGCCAATATCATGGCCCAAAGCCAAATCAATGTAACTCGCACCTGAAGTGCCAATATCATGGCCTGGAGCCAAATCAAAGTAACTTGCACCCGAAGTGCCAATATCATGGCCCAAAGAAAAATCAATGTATTTCGTAATGACGTGTCATTTGTATCCTAATCTATTCCTAAGGTTCAACCGGGATTTCCAATGCCGAATCTTTGTAAATGTATCCGTAAATTCATAATTCATAATTTATGAAATATCAAGGCATTTAAAACACAAATATAACAACATTTACTACATACGAACTTACCTCGAATGCAAAAATGGCTAAATAGATCGATTAGTCGAGTACTTTGTCTTTCCCCCAGACTAGATCCGGATTTCGCTTTTCTTGATCTATATGTAACCAAAATCAGCTTATTTAATTATTTCTCTATTCAATTTAGTCCAAAAGTCATATTAGGGCACTTTTACACATTTTCCCCTAATGTTTCACATTTTTATAATTTAGTCCTTATTTCATAAAATCACAAATTCATGCAGTTTAATACCAACCCATGCTAGCTGAATTTCCCTAGTGCACATATCAACCTATATTTTTCATTTGTTTCACATTTTAACCATAAAGTTTCCACATTTCACAATTTAATCCTAATTTATCATTAAACATCAAATTACTCATGTATTCATCAATGGCAACATCTAAAATCTTTAGTAGTTTTGCAAAATAGTCCCTGGGCTAACTAGACTATGCTGCAATGATCTTAAAAACATAGAAATCATTAAAATGGGACAAAATACATACCTAATTGCCAAGATCGAAGTTGCCAAAATTGAAAGCATAAAAATGGCTTTTCAAGCCCTAAAATTCGGTGGAAGAAGATGATATGAAAGTATAATTTTATTTTGTTTAATTTAGTTAACCTTTAATTACTAAATTACAAAATTAACCTTATTATTAATTCAAAATTTCAATTATGCCAAGCCATTATCATCCATTATCTAATTAATGGTCTATTTACCACATAAGGACCTTAACTTTAAGGTTCTATAGCTATTTGGCACCTTTAGCTATTAGAGCTCAAGTTTTACACTTTACGCGACTTAGTCCTTTTTATCAAATTAAACACTCAAATGACAAAATTTCTTAACGAAAATTTCACAGAATCACATTTCATGCTATAGACATTAAAATGATAATAAAATAAATATTTTGACTTCATATTTGTGGTCCCGAAACCACTGCTCTGATTTAACTAAAAACGGGCTATTACAACCTTCATTCAGCCCGTTAACAAATCGTTTACACATAATCTCTTCAGTAAACACATATTCTCGAGCATATTTGCTCAATCGTACAAACTCTCTTTCATACTCTCTTTTATAATTTGTTGCAGAATAGGTGGGGGTGGAGGTTGTTGAGCAGCCGGATTCGTTCGTATGAATTTCGTGAACCACTCACTCATCATCTAGAAGAAGGCTTGTTAGCCTCTCCCTCGTGGCTACTAGTTACGTGTCTAGAATCAAATTGCACGACCCCTTAAGCGGGAGCTTGTGCATTATTTTCAACATCGTCAATTACGGCTTGATCGGGATCTATTTGCTATATAAAAACACACTCTAACTGTTAGGAATCATCACACTATTGTAGTTTATATATATGACATGTATAGCTCGAATCTCACATGCTACGTTAGTCCTAGAATCGACTAAACCGTAACTCTGATTCTAATTAAATTATAACACCCCTAACCAGTATCCGATGTTGGAATAGGGTTACGAGGCATTATCTAATTATACACCTCATTCACATACATTTATTCACATTGAAGTGTTTTTAGTAAAACGTGATAACGTTTGAAAACCCAATGTTTATTTAGCCTCTTTGTGTGATCTAGAAAATAATTTTAAAACTTGCGTTACTATAAAAAAGTATTTACTTTAAAATGTTATTAATTCCAAAATCTAGTTTATCGCAGAAGCTTTTGAAACGGTTTTGCGTTTTCATGTTATTTTGGTAAATCATGCATATCTTTTGAAAACCCACATCCTACCACTAGCAAGTATAAATCATAATAAAATAATAAAAGCCCAAATTAAAGAATAAAACTTAAAGAGGCCTTTTACATAAAAATACTCAAATAAAACTACTTATAAGTTAAAAGATAAATTCAGAAGCGTAAGCTATTGTGCATCCACCTACGAGTCCCTCGCAGCACCGATCCGCCTAAGGATTGCCTGTACAGTTAATATAATTGGGTGAGTTTGTGAAAAAATCAGTGTGTAATCCCATAATAACAAAAAGATAGACATATAGAGAGCGATAATTCTGGGCCTAAGCCCATATCAGTAACAGCAGCAGTCTAGGCCTTAGCCCATTTCAGTAACAGTAGCAGTCTGGGCTTTAGCCCATTTCAATAATAGTAATCAGCGCAGAAACCATGATCAATGCAGTAACAGTAATTAGTGCAGTATAAAAGCAGAAAATCCTACCCAATCCAACCTCTACACACCATCTCCTTACCAACCCTACACAACATGTGGGGATAAAATTGACCCACCCAGCCCTACACACCAAGTAGCACTGATTACGGCACTAAAAAAGTATTGCAGAAAAGCTACTAGTATAGTAGGCTTAAAACCATCGGTAGGTCCACAGTCGTCTTGCGTGACCCGTGCAACCATTTCAGTACAGTACACTTCCTCCAAAATCATATATTCCACCCCATGCAAAGCAACATAAAATTATACATAGATGCAACATACATATAACATGGCATGCTCAAATACAGTCATACATATTGTGGAACAAATCTGTCATTTTACCTTACCGGGGTATTACAGTCATTTTACCCTACAGGGGTATTTTGGTCATTCTACCTTGTGGGGGTATTTCGGTCATTTTACCCTATAAGGGTATTTCGGTCATTTGATCACATAAGGGCAAAATCTTCATTTTATCACATAAGCACAAAATCATCATTTTATCACGTAAGGGTAAAATCGTCATTTTATCACATAAGGGCAAAATCGTCATTTTATCACGCAAGGGTAAAATCGTCATTTTATTACATAAGGGTAAAATCATCATTTTATCACATGAGGGTTCAGGTACGCTTACGTACCCAATAAAAGGTCACGTCGTCTTGGGCGACCCGTGCAACCTTAACAATCAAATAGTGAAAATGGGCCTAAAGCCATAATGCGGGCCCATGTGGGCCCACACGCCTGTGCGGCCGACGAAGCCTAAAAATGGCCTTGACTGTGCGAACTACACAATCTAGCCCAAAAATCTCTACGCATCCGTGTGATTTACCCATGTGGGCCCACGAACCCATAGGGCCCACACAGTTTATTTCGGCCTAACATGGCCCAAAACGACCTAAGTCCATGGTATCGCCCATGGTGGCCTCTCAAAATTTAGTACCCATGTTTATACGTTTGGGGTTACCACACGAGCGATCGCACGCCCATGTGGCATCAATGATCCTATTTTCTAGCTTTTGCTGATTTATGGTAATGGCAGTTTACACATCTGGTTACAAAAACACGCACGTAACCCCTTGAGCATTCCAAACCTTGATCCAAACCACAACCATTCCATTAGTCTCAAGGTAAACAAATTAATACTACTCCTTTCCATAATACTAATCCAAAAGATCAATTGTCACATACCGTGTTTCAAACCCCCAAGCCTCTACATACCTAAACCGTTGGTCAAGGATGATCTTTCCCAATTCTTCGGTTATTAACTGCATACCAACCAAATCTATTAACCTTGATCATATTATTCACACAACCATTTGAACCAAGTCTAATCCACTTACCAAATCGTAAATCTGTCTTTAGAGAAGGGAAGTAATCGTTCTATTTCCACAATGATCACCCCATGCGATAGAGGTAGAGGCTTAGAACAAACCACCCCTAGCAAGCATCGGTAGCAAATAATACATTAGATGGGGACTATCAACACGATAGAAAAATAAAAAGGAAAGAGTAACGATGTGCACTTAAAACAAGGGCCAGACTTACCCATGCAAAATCGGTGAAAAGAATGACAACAGAAACAGCGGATATCAATGAAAGGAAAGTCGACACAATGAGGGTAAGAGAGGCAGGAGTATTCGGCCTATGATTGAGAGAGAGAGAAGATAAGAAGAGAATTGGTCAAGCACTAGGAGTTAAAAGCCAAAGAATATGAAAGAGGGGAGTAGAGGGAACATTCGGCCAAGGAGAACAACAAACAACAGAAAAGTGCATGACCGGAGGGTAGAGAAAAAGAGAAAAATTGCCAGAAGAAAAGAGAAAGGAGCAGAGAATAAGCAAAGTCACAAAAGTAAATGCCCAAAACTGTAAGATAGAGAGGGGGAGAAAAGCAATATTCGGCCATCTAAAACCCAGAGTGAAAGAAATTCCCAAACAATTGATAGGAACCAAAAATGAGGAGAGGGAGTACCAAAACCGAATTCTTCTTGTGCCAACATTCAAATTCGGCACCAAATCCCTTCCACTTCAAATGTAACACCCCAAACTCGACCTGGAAGTTTGGCTCAAATTTTGCGTGTCATATTGAAGTGTTTTTTGAAAACCATGTTTCCATTAAAAACCCTTCTTAATAATTAAAAGCTTATACCATTTTTAAACCTTGTTAGAAAACCTCAGCTAAATAACATTCTTAACAACTTTCTAAAAACCTTGGCAGTTGCGGAAGCTTAATTTAAAAACAGTTGCGGATACATTATGTTTTGAACAACAGTAGTTGCTTTGGAAAATCGTGTTCTAATACTAGCAATTATAAGAACAGTAAATAAAATTCCAAATTTGAAATCCAGAAAATTACAAAGGCTTTACTACAACCCACATAAAAACATCTAAAAGTAATAATCAAAACTGTAACATAAACAGTGTGTGTGGCTTCCTCCGAGCCCCTCGCAGCTCCGATCCGTCTAAGGTTGGACATTACCTGAAAGGTTAATAAACGGGGTGAGTTTCTGAAAACTCAGTGTGAAATCCCCTACTATATAAAAGGAACAGTCAGTCATATAAAAGAATTAAAAGTCTGGCCCCAGCCCTACTTACAGTTTCAGTATCAATTGGGCCTTAGCTCATTTTAACAGACAGTACCAGATGGGCCTTAGCCCATTACAGAATAAGAAACATTATCAGAACTAGAATCAAAATGAGAATTAGAATCAGAATCAGGTGACAGGATCAGAATCAGTATCAGGTAACAGAATCAGAATCAGAATGTGAATGCAATCCCAACCCAATCCAGCCGTATACACCCCCGTACCAACCTTACACCATGTGGGGAGACAACTCGACCTACCCATCCGCTACACACCACAGAATTTGTAGCATGGCTACCAGAATAGATATTGTGATAGAGTTACCAGATACAGATATTGTGGCAGAGCCACCAGAACAGATAATGTGGCAAAGCCACTAAACAGAATACGTGGCACAAAGCCATCAATAACTGCATTATGTTAGGCACATAGCCCTCAACTAGAGTAAAATAACTGGCACACATCCCTAGGTAAATGTGATCGATACAGAGTCATCAATAATCATATGTTGGCACATACCCTTAAGCAAATACGTTTGGCACACAGCCATAATCAGGTTGGCACAGAGCCATATGTAGGTTGGCGCAAATCCATAATCAGAAGGCTTTAAGCCATCGATAGTTGTATCATGTTAGGCACATAGCCATTAGCGACGGTAATATAGTCGGTACATAGCCTCGGGTAAATATGATCGGTACTCAGCCATCAATCGGTCCACAGTCGTCTCGGGCGACTCATGCGACCTTATCAAATCAGTACGAATATACGACTCTTAAGCCTTCAGTGGATCCACAGTCGTCAAGCAACCATGCGATCCTAACAGATCAGATCTTCCTCCGTACAAAATCCCAACCCATGCAACATGTCATGTATGCAGAATGTCATGCCCATATTTGAATCAAACAATCACAGTCAAGTCATTCATATCACCAACATATATTCACAATCAAATCCGTCAACCACACAGTCCAAGTCAGTCACTTGCCCATAAGGGCAAAATAGTCATCTAACACCCTAGGGGCAAAATGGTAATTTTACACCACAAGGGTATCTCGGTAATTCTACCCTATAGGGGTATTTCGGTATTTCTACCCTACAAGGGTATTTCGGTAATTCTATCCTACAGGGGTATTTTAATAATTCTACCCTACAGAGGTATTTTGGTATTTCTACCCACAAAGGTATTTCGGTATTTTTATCCTACAGGGGTATTTCAGTAATTCTACCCTACAGGGGTATTTCGGTATTTCTATCCTACAAGGGTATTTCGGTATTTCTACCCTACAAGGGTATTTTGGTAATTCTACCCTATAGGGGTATTTCGGTAATTCTACCCTACAGGGGTATTTCGATATTTCTACCTTACAGGGGTATTTCGATAATTATACCCTACAGGGGTATTTCGGTAATTCTACTCTATAGGGGTATTTCGGTATTTCTACCCTACAAGGGTATTTCGATATTTCTACCCTACAAGGGTATTTCAATAATTTTGTAAATCGAGGGTAAAACGGTAATTCTGTAAATCGAAGGTACTTTGGTAATTTTACAACTGGGGGTATTTCTGTAATTTGGTAAACTAAAGTATTCTAAATAGGGGCCTAAAGCCCTTCTCGGCCCAAATGGGCCCATACGCTCGTGTGGCCCTTTTAGCCCAAATCTAGCCACAAATATGAGATTCACCTAGTCTAGTCCAATATTTACTACACAATCAAACAACTTATCAAATTGGGCCCGTAGGCCCATTGGGCCCACATAGCCCCTTTCGGCCCATCGCGGCCCGAAATAGCCATCCTACAGCTAGAGTAGTGAGAAATACACACCTGATAGGAGACTGGAGTTAACCCGCACTTTGAGCACTCTTAGCCGACGCCCAACCCAAACGAGTACGCCATAAAGCGAAAGGGACCAGCCAAGAAAGGTACCTTTACTCTCCTCATGGTTCTCTCTATTTAAAGCCAGCTTCGCATCCACTCTTATGTTAGCTTCCTGATGTGGGATCCCTCCATCATCAGAGTTTAAATTCAACACCAACTCTTGCCACCCCCTGTTAGCAAAATAAATGCTCTTTGATTGCCATGAGTTTCGAACCCTGGACCTCCTTGCCAACTCTATGACGCCACCTTCCTGCCTCTTATGTGGCGCTACTTTGCCACTAGACCACAAGGCTTTTTGTGGCACAATTTCTCCAACAATATTCTTAAGGCCTACCTATTACACCCAGGGTTTGATTCACCTTGAACCAAAATTTTTGCTAGAGTTCAGGTTTGAACCCAGGACTTATCCAACACTTCTCAGCACACTTAACCACTAAAATAAGCCTTCATTAACGAAATTTACATGCACAACAAAATATTATAAGCTGCCTTCAACCGCTTCTATGCTTAAGGCCCAAAACTTCTAGGCCCAAATTCAGGTTGTTACATCAAATCTCCTTGATTTCCTACTAAAACCCCTCCTCATATCTCTCCTCAATTACCTCCTACAATCCTTCCATGACCAATTCAAACTCCACTCCACTCTGCAGTGTTTCAGTCAAACACTACTACCTCCCATAGCCAACAATAAAAATAATCTCCATTTGCAAAAGCAAGGATTCAAACCTCAAACCATTAGCACACTCCACACGCCACTATCCACTAGACCAGTAGGCTCTTTATGTCATACTTTGCCAAAATAAACTTATAACCCTACTGGCCAAAGATAGGGGTTTTATCCTTAAAAACTAAAATTTTGTGGAAGCTAGGGCTTTAACCCATGACTTCCCAGACACTTCCAGAGCACACAACCACTAAGCCAAACACACAATTGTGTCACTTCCTTTCACAATTAAATATTATGAGTAGCTTCCCAACTATTCCCTTGCTCAATACCTAATACTTCGAAGCCCAAATTTGGGGCATTACATTTATGCATTCATAATCAAAATCCTTTCAAATTATTCACAATGTCCCTTCTAAGGCTCTTTGAGACCTTAAAACATGATTAGAAGTGGTTCGGGACTAAACCGATAAAATTTACAAACTTTAGGAAACTTAGAAAATTTTCTTTGATTTTAGGGTCACACGCCCGTGTGAACAAGCCGTGTGCCTCACATGGCCACCAGACACTCCTGTGTCACAAGCCGTGTGAAAATAGGGCATACATACTGATTTGTACCACACGGTCGAAGACATGCTCGTGTACCATGGCCATGGAAAACTAGAGAGGTTACTGACTTAGGTCACACGGCCAACCACACGCACATGTGACAGCCCGTGTGCCATACACGGCCAGTAGACACACCCGTGTGTCTAGGCCGTGTCAAAACTATAGGGTATACCACCTTAATTCGAAAGGGTACCCTAGGGGACACACAGCCATGTAACATGACCGTGTGTCGCACATGGCTGAGACACATGCCCGTGTGGACAAAAATAGGCCATTTGCAAAGCCAATTTGCCACCTTTTTTTCTCATTCACATAAAACAACCAAATAATACCATTTCAATGCATATATAGGCAGCCAAAACATGCCAATTCATACACATATTATACCATATATCCTCATCCATTTCATCTACTCAATTCCATATTGAAAACATACCAAATTTTTATACCAAAATCATCAAACTCACATAACTTCTATATGTATTTTCATCACTTTCCTACCAACTAAATTATGTCTCTCAAACATATCAATTCATCATCTATGAATCATACCATAATATACTAGTCCTTAAACATTAAAAACTAACCAAATGAGTAACCAGTTAGTCATATTAATAACCATAGCAAACAAGCCAACACATAAGGCATTATATACATCACATATATATATCACTTATCAAACACAATTCAAGCCAACTTAAATGACCATACATACCAACATTTACAACAAAACTAAGCCAAATCTCATGTCTATACCATATCTCAAACATACTAAGATGACACTACCCTATGCATGCCATAAACCATATATATAAAGCTTCCAAAAGTACCAAGGAGATGATCGATAGTGTGATGACATTTCCTAACGATCCCCGAGTTTAAGCTAGCTTTGATAATATATAAAACATAGACAAATAACACACAGTAAGCTTCATAGATTAGTAAGTTCGTTCTAAGTATACTCAACCATTCATAATATACAAATCATTAATTTGTACTAATTGATATCTAATTCATGGTGACCAACAAAATTTTCTCATACTTACTCAAGCATTTATGAAGAAGCTCATAACTTGTTCTATTTGGATTTCATGCTTTATATGTACACACCTACACAAATTCATATCAAACTCATACTTTACGTGATACTGTCGAATACTCAATATCTCGCACACTAAGTGCCAAAGCATAGCTGAACCTATTATAATCTCTGTAACACCCCAAACCCGGCCTAGACGCTATGGCTGAATCTGACGATGTCACATTGAAGTGTTTTTTTTTGGCAAAGTGTGATATTGTTGAAAGAAAACCTTTCCAAATTTAACTTCGTTGTGTAATCTTATTGATGATTTTAAAACATGTCATTCATCTTAAACTTGTGTCCCAATCAAAAGGTATTTACCTTGAAAAATTTTTGAATGTCAAGATATCGCTTTATAGCAGAAGTTTTCTAAATTGATTGCATTCTTGCATTTACTTTTCAAAAATGTTGTTTTTTTTTTGAACTCGAGTTCCTAATACTAGCAGTTATAACCAAAGCAAATTAAAAATACAATCCAAAAAGGCCTTATTACAGTAAAAATACCTAAATAAAATTACATATAATTTAAAAAAATTAAATACGGAAGTACGTGCGATTGTGTGGCCACCTTTGAGTCCCTCGCAGCACTGATCTGCCTAAGACTGGGGATTACCTGTACAGATAAACATATGAGTGAGTTATGAAAACACAGTGTGTAATCCCATATCAAATAGACAAACAATGAGCAAACACAGTTTGGGCCTAAGCCCAATCCAGTGACGGTTCAGTATCAGTTATGGCCTTAGCCCATTACAGTATCAGTATCAATATCAGTTTGGGTCAGAGCTTATCTCAGTAACAGTACAGTACAGATATGCAATCAAGAAATCCTACCCAACCAGCCTCTACACTCCATCTTCGTCCAACCCTGCACTCCATGTAGGGATTTAATCAACCCACCCATCCCTACACTCCAAGTAGTACCAGTTGCGGCACTAAACAGTATATACAGCAGAGCTACCAGTACAGTACACTTCCTCCAATCATAATAAACCCATCCCCATGCAACATATCATACATCATGTCGTGAAGTGTCATAATATCATACATGTATTCAATATGTTTAAAGTGGCATGCTCAAATATAATCATACATCTCATAGAGGTATCATACTCATTTTATCACACAGGAGCATAATAGTCATTTTATTAGTTAGGGGTCCAAGTACACTTATCGACCCAACAGTAGGTCCACAGTCGTCTCCTGCGACCTGTACAACCTTAACAATCAAACAGTGATAATGGGCCTATGCCCATAATTCGGGCCGATATGGGCCCACATGCCCGTGTGGCCACAAAGCCCATAAATGGCCTTTGCCATGTGGATCACATAGCCTGGCCCAAAATTCTCAACACGTCCTTATGGTTTACTCGAGTGGGGCCCACAAGCTCGTAGGACCCAGACGGCGTAGTTTGGCCTGAAATGACCCACAACGGCCTCGGCCCATGAGATCGCTCATGGATGGCCTCAACGATCATACGCCCATGTTTAGTCAGATAGACTACACATGAGCGAGCGCAAGCCTGTGTAGTGTCGTCGTTCACTTATTCCGGCTTTTGCCGTTTTTTAAAATTGGGATTATGTAACACCCCAAACCTGGCCTGGAATTTTGGCTCGAATCTGGCGTGTCACATTGAAGTGTTTTTTGAAAACCATGTTTCCATTAAAAACCCTTCTTAATAATTAAAAACTTATACCCTTTTTAAACCTTGTTAGAAAACCTCAGCTGAATAACATTCTTAACAACTTTGTAAAAACCTTGGCAGTTGCGGAAGCTTAATTTAAAAAAAATTGCGGATACGTGATGTTTTGAACAACAATAGTTACTTTGGGAAACCGTGTTCTAATACTAGCAATTATAAGAACAATAAATAAAATTTCAAATTTGAAATCCATAAAATTACAACAGCTTTACTACAACCCACATAAAAACATTTAAAAGTAATAATCAAAATTGTAACATAAACAGTGTGTGTGGCTTCCTCCGAGCCCCTCGCAGCTCCGATCCGTCTAAGGCTGGAAATTACATGAAAGGTTAATAAACGGGGTGCATTTACGAAAAATCAGTACGAAATCCCATACTATATAAAAGGAACAGTTAGTCATATAAAAGAATTAAAAGTCTAGCCCCAGCCGTACTTACAGTTTCAGTATCAATTGGGCCTTAGCCCATTATAAGAGACAGTACCAGATGGGCCTTAGCCCATTACAGATTAAAACATTATCAGAACTAGAATCAAAATGAGAATCAGAATCAGAATCAGGTGACAGAATCAGAATCAGAATGTGAATGCAATCCCAACCCAATCCATCCGTATACACCCCCGTACCAACCGTACACCATGTGGGGAGACAACTCGACCCACCCATCCGCTACACACCACAGAATTTGCAGCATGGCTGCGAGAACAGATATTGTGACAGAGTCACCAGATACAGATATTGTGGCAGAGCCACCAGAACAGATAATGTGGCAAAGCTACTTAACAGAATACGTGGCACAAAGCCATCGATAATTGCATTATGTTAGGCACATAGCCCTCACCTAGAGTAACATAACCGGCACACAGCCTTAGGCAAATACGTTTGGCACACAGCCATAATCAGGTTAGCACATAGCCATATGTAGGTAGGGGCAAAGCCATAATCAGAAGGCTTTAAGCCATTGGTAACTGTATCACATTAGGCACATAGCTATCAGCGACGGTAATATAGTCGGCACACAGCCTCGGGTAAATATGATCGGTACTCAGCCATCAATCGGTCCACAGTCGTCTCGGGCGACCCATGCGACCTTATCAAATCAGTACGAATATACGGCTCTTAAGCCTTCGGTGGATCCACAGTCGTCAAGTAACCATGCGATCCTAACAGATCAGATCTTCCTCCGTACAAAATCCCAGTCCATGTAACATGTTATGTATGCAGAATGTCATGCCCATATTTGAATCAAACAATCATAGTCAAGTCATTCATATCACCAACATATATTCACAATCAAATCCGTCAACCACATAGTCCAAGTCAGTCACTTGCCCACAAGGGCAAAATAGTCATTTAACACCCTAGGGGCAAAATGGTAATTTTACCCCATAAGGGTATCTCGGTAATTCTACCCTATAGGGGTATTTCGGTATTTCTACCCTACAAGGGTATTTCGATAATTCTACCCTACAGGGGTATTTCAGTAATTCTACCCTACAGGGGTACTTCGGTATTTCTACCTTACAAGGGTATTTCGACATTTTTACCCTACAAGGGTATTTCGGTAATTCTATCCTACAGGGGTATTTCGGTAATTCTACCCTACAGGGGTATTTTCGTAATTTTACCCTACAGGGGTATTTCGGTATTTCTACCCTACAAGGGTATTTCGGTATTTCTACCCTACAAGGGTATTTCGATAATTCTACCTTACAGGGGTATTTTAGTAATTTTATCCTACAGGGGTATTTTGGTATTTCTACCCTACAAGGGTATTTCGGTAATTCTACCCTACTGGGGTATTTTAGTAATTGTACCCTACAGGGGTATTTCAATAGTTTTGTAAATTGAGGGTAAAAAGGTAATTCTGTAAATCGGGAGCACTTTGGTAATTTTACAAGTCGAAGGTATTTCAGTAATTTTGCAAATTGAGGGTATTTCAGTAATTTTGCAAACTGAGGGTATTTTGATAATTTTACAAATCGAGGGTATTTTAGTAATTTTACAATCAATGGTATTTCGATAATTTTACAAATCGAGGGTATTTCAGTTATTTTACAATCGACGGTATTTCGATAATTTTACAAATCGAGGATATTTGGGTAATTTTATAAATCGGGGCTACTTTGGTAATTTTACAACTAGGGGTATTTCAGTAATTTGGTAAACTAAAGTATTTTAAACAGGGATAACAATACGAATGGGCCTAAAGCCCTTCTCGGCCCAAATGGGCCCACACGCTTGTGTGGCCCTTTTAGCCCAAATCTAGCCACAGATATGAGGTTCACCTAGCCTAGTCCAATATTTACTACACAATCAAACAACTTATCTAATTGGGTCCGTAGGCCCATTGGGCCCACATGGCCCCTTTCAGCCCGTAGTAGCCATCTTAAAGCTAGAGTAGTGAGAAATACACAACTGATAGGAGACTGGAGTTAATCCGCGCTCCGAGCACTCTTAGCCAACACCCAACCCAAACGAGCACGCCATAAAGCGAAAGGGATCAGCCAAGAAAGATACCTTTACTCTCCTCATGGTTCTCTCTATTTAAAGCCAGCTTCGCATCCACTCTTATGTTAGCTTCCCGATGTGGGATCCCTCCATCATCAGAGTTTAAATTCAACACCAACTCTTGCCGCCCCCTGTTAGCAAAATAAATGCTCTTTGATTGCCATGAGTTTCGAACCCTGGACCTCCTTGCCAACTCTATGACGCCACCTTTCTGCCTCTTATGTGGCGCTACTTAGCCACTAGACCACAAGGCTTTTTGTGGCACAGTTTCTCCAACAATATTCTTAAGGCCTACCTATTACACCCAGGGTGTGATTCACCTTAAACCAAAATTTTTGCTAGAGTCTAGGTTTGAACCCAGGACTTCTCCAACACTTCTCAGCACACTTAACCACTAAAACAAGCCTTCATTAACGAAATTTACATGCACAACAAAATATTATAAGCTACCTTCAACCGCTCCCATGCTCAAGGCCCAAAACTTCTAGGCCCAAATTCAGGGTCTTACAGATTGTGTTACACACCTTGTTTGAAAAAGTGCGCACCCCACTCTTGAGCACTCCAACCTATAGTCAAACATAACACACCATTAGTCCTTTCATTATAGGGTTACCGCAACCCCTCTTATTTTACTTGTCCAAATGGGAGATTGTCACTTGCCTTAATAGAGCTAAGATGGCTCAGTCCACTTAAACCGCTGAAAAAGGTTGATTATATGCTACTAGATGATTAACTACATTATAACCGAATTCCAGTTAATATTTATTCACAGGATCAGATTGAACCAAATGATTAACCACTTACCGAAAATGCAACCCAAGTGTAGGGGAAAGGAAGCATTTACCCTCAACGATCACACAATACCATAGAGGCAAAAGCTAGCACCAATACACTCCTAGCAAATCGTCAGTAAAAGATGTTAGATACAAGACTAGCTTGACCGAGAGAGAAAAAGAAAGAGAAAGCAACAGTACACTCAAACCGATTGATCAAATGACAATGCCAAAACCGAAAGAACAGGAGGAGGAGAGGTGGAGTATTCGACCAAACAACAAAATGAAGAGAGGAAAAAGAATTGGGAGAAAGAGAAGAGGGAAAAGGGAGTATTCAGCCAAAGCATGAGAGAGGGAGAAAAATAGAGAATCGGCCAAAAAACCGATTAAGAGAGGGGAGAGAATGAAGATTCAGAAAAAGTAAATAAAACCAAGAGAAAGGCTACTAGAGGAGTAGAGGAAGAGAAGAAAATCTACTAGTAAAGGCACTGTAGTGAAGAGCAAAATCAAAATACGCCAACACAAAAAGTACCCGAATGGTCAATAGCAATATTCGGCTACCAAAACAAAGAGTGAAAAGAACTCGAAAGCAATTGTTAGCAACCAAAAATGAGGAAAAAAAAACAACCAAAGTCGAATCTTGAGAAGCAAGAGTTTAAATTCGGCACTAACTCTCCCACTCCTTTCAAAATCCCTTATTTTCCTCACCAAACTACTCAAACCAACCACCAATCCCTTGATCCACTCCTTGAAACTCTCCTCCAATCTCCCAACCATCTAATTTGAAATCCCTCTAAACTAGAGTTTCGGCTAAGCTAGAACACTCCCATGGCACTAGCAGTAAAATA
Organism: Gossypium hirsutum; assembly: GCF_007990345.1. Lineage (NCBI taxonomy): Eukaryota > Viridiplantae > Streptophyta > Magnoliopsida > Malvales > Malvaceae > Gossypium > Gossypium hirsutum. The sequence continues at coordinate 50,802,482 of NC_053425.1, read as the reverse complement.
AAATATCTTTGCGCATAGCAGGACTCGAACTCAAGACCTTCAGTAACCATGCCACGCCACTATCCCTTAGACCAGCAGGCTCTTTCTGACATGTTTTACCCGCTTTTATTTAAAAGCCTACTGCCTAGAGACAAGGCTTTATCCATTTAAAACAAAAAATTTTACACAAGCCAAGGCTTGAACCCAAGACTTCTCAGACACTTCCTAAGACACTTAACCACTAAAGCAGACATGCAATTGTGTCGCAACCGCATAAAAATAAATACTTAGGATTTTGGGGTGTTACAATCTCGCACACTAAGTGCCTTTCATAGATGAATCTATCTCAGACTCACACACTAAGTTCCATATATATAGCCGAAGCTATTCTGATTCGCACACTAAGTGCTATATTTATATATAGCCGAAGCTATCTCGAAACGCACACTAAGTGCCAAACATAGTCGATTTGTTGTCGTACGCAATCATAGTTGTATATATACAATTTATGAAATATTAAAGCATTAAAAACATAATTGTAACAATGTTTATCATGTACAAACTTACCGCATACTCGGTATTGACGATTCAAATCGATTACTCGAAACCCATAGGTTTTCCCCGATCTAAATCTAAATTCTTTCTTTCTTGATATATATACAATAAAATTTAACTCTTTTATTCATCAACATATTCAATTTAGTCCACAAACACATATTTGGGCATTTTTTCACTTTAGCCCCTAAAGTTTCACTTTTTACAGTTTAGTCCTTATTTCATAAATACACAAAATTGACAAAATTCAATATGGCCCATGCTTATCTGAGTTCTCTATAGCTTCATAACAGCCCATATTTTCATTTATTTCATACTTTTAACCACAACATTTCACATTTTCTCAATTTAATCCCTAATTGATATTTTTACTCAAAATCACTTTACAAATCATGTATATCAAATACCAAGCTTTCATATGGCATCATCAAGCATTCAAAAACACATGAATTCATCAATGGGAACTTTCAAAGTCATCAACACTTTCAAAAATTGAGGCATGTGCTAGCTAGTACTCAAAGCAACGATCACAAAAATATAGAAATTATCAAAAACAAAACAAAATACATACCTTAATCAAAGATCAAAAGGGTCGAACCCTAAAATACATAAAATCTTTCTTTTTATTCTTTGTATTTTCAGCTAAATGATGATATTAATGGCCACCATATTGTTTGTTTTAATTAATATTAACTTATTAATCAATTTACAATTTTAACCTTTAATTAAAACATTAAAAATCACATAATTCAAAATCATTTATGTCCATCTCCACTATCAATGGTCTAATATCAACATAAGGACCTTTTATTTAATAAGCCATGACAGTTAAGCACTTTAAACAAGTAGAATGCAACTTTTGCATTTTACGCAATTTAGTCCTTTTATCAAATTGAGCTATTAAATGATAAAATTAGCTCACCAAATTTTCACACATATATATTCACATGCTATAAACACCAAAAATAATATTAAAATAATTTTTTGACCTCATATTTGTGGTTCCAAAATCACTATTCTGATTTAGCTAAAACAGGGTTGTTAAAGTGCATTTTAGTACTCCCCTAGTGAACAGATAGACAACCAGTATGTGCTTCATGTAAATTTTTTTGAATGAACTCAGGATTCTTTGGTACATAAATTGTAACACCCTAAAACCTAAGAATTTATTTTTGTGTGTTGTGTTGCAAAAATACATGTCTGCTTCAGTGGTTGAGTGTCCTGAGGAGTGTTGAAGAAGTCCTGAGTTCAAGCCTTAGCTTTTACAAAAAAATTTTTACTTGAATTAACCCTGTCTCTAGGCAGTAGGCTTCTTAAATAAATATGGATATTTAGTGTCATAAAAAGCCTATTGAACTGGGGGATAATGGTGTGTGGAGTGTTATGGGGGAGTTAAGGTTCGAGGCTTGGCGGTGAAAAAGGGTATTTTATTTTGCTACTGACGCTGAGGAAGTGTTGTAGTTGGACTGAAATTAGGGTGTTTGAGGAATGGGGAGTGGTGGCTGAATTCTGGGAACTTGTTGGAGGGAATTTCGGCTGGTAGGGATGTGGTTAGGTGGGATAAAGTTAAGTGATCTTAGTAGTGATATGGGGAGAAATTTTAGGAGTTTTAAAGGGTGTGGAAGTGGGTGTGCCGAATTGGGACTCTTACTCCTTGCAAATTTTGGTTTTGAGTAACCACTGTAGTTTTGGTCATTCTTTTCAGTTCTTTTCTCCCTTGTTGTTAGATTCTGTCTTTTGTGTTGCTTGGTTTTTCTTTTATCAGGTTCTTTTGGTATTTCGGTTCTTGGGGTCGATTGTGGCATAGAATCTTCGGGGTTTGACAAGTTTCTTCTCTCAGTTCCTTTTTTTGACCGAACTCCTCCACCTTCTCCCTTCCTCATTTGGTTTTTTGTTTAACAGAATACCTCCTGATTCCTTCTCTGCTCTTTTTCCTTCTCTCAACCATTGCTCTCCCTTTTTGTGCATTGGCCGAATATCCCTTGCCTCCTTTCCCTCCTACTTTTTTGATTTTCTTATTACTATCCATTTGTCCTATTCTTTTGAAGCCGAATCACTCTGCACTCGATTAAGGTAACTTGGTTTTTCTTTTAGGTTGTTGAATTCTTGGTTTATAGCCAGACTTTGCTGTTGCCGCCATCTCTGTTGGGGTTCACGGTTGTTCTTTTTCCTCTTAATCTCTGTCGTAATAAGCTTTCTCTTTAACACCATCTTTTATCTACCATTTCTGACAGTGTGACTATTTCATCTCGTGTCCTGATTTAGAATGTACCTTTGTAGGCCGATTATTTATATCAACCATTCTTGGTTCCACGTGGTGGTAAGTCGTTGTCCACTTGGTTCTAGTTATTTACGTTCACAGTAATAGTTAACAAGATTGGGATGAAATGCAGATTTTGCCAAGGATTTGGAAGGCAACTTTGATAAGTGGTTTAATTGGGATAAACCATTTTTTCTCATTCAAAGTAGGTTACAGTTTTCATTTTTTGGGGAATAAGTGCTATTAAGAGGGTGTTAACTTTAATGATTAAAGGACTAACATTAGGTCATGATTGAATCTAGGTTTTGTGTCCATGGAGTTTTGCGCATGTTTTGCAAACAGGTGTGTGACCACACTGCTTTAAACATAGATTGGAAAAAGCTAGAAAAGTATGACCATTAATGCTACGCAAGCATACAGTTGCTCGTGTGGTAGTTCGAACGCATAAAACGTGGGCGTTTAATCGTAGAGGCCACCATGAGCGATTTCATGGGCTTAGGCCGTTTTGGGCCACGCTAGGCCGAAATGGGGTAAATCATATGGACGAGTGGTGAGTATTGGGCCAGGCTATGTAGTCCACATAGCCAAGGCCATTTTTGGGTTTCGTAGGCCACACGGGCGTATGGGCCCACATGGGCTACTTTGCTAGCCTTGGGCACAATTTCACTGATTGACCGTTAAAGTCGCACGGGTCGCCCAAGATGACCATGGACCTACTGTTGGGCCATTAAGCATATCTAGAACCTAATCTGATGAAATGACTATTTTCTCGCTGTAAGTTAAAATGACGGATATGCCCCTATGTTATGTATGACTGAATTGAGGGTGCCATTTTATATATGTTGTATACATGTAGGATATTATGATGTAATGCATGGGGTTAGGTTATTATGATTGGAGGAAGTGTACTATTCTGGCAGCTCTGCTGCAATTTTTGTTTAGTGCTGCCACTAGTGCTATTTTTGGTGTGTAGGGATAGGTGGGTTGATTTTATCCCCACATGGTGTGTAGAGGCTGGCTAGGTAGGATTTCTATTTTCATATTTGTGCTGTTACCACTACTGAATTGGTCTAAGACCCACACTGATTCTAAAAATGTAATGGACTAAGGCCCTATCTGAGATTAAACTGTTACTGAAGCGGGCTTAGGCCCAGACTGTAAATGCCTATTGTATGATGGACTGTTATTAAGGGATTACACACTGAGTTTCCATAAACTCACCATTCCTTTTTCTGCATAGGTAATCCTTAGGCGGGTCGGCGCTGCGAGGGACTCAAAGGTCGCCACACAACTGCATGAACTTTATATTAAATTTTACCTTATAATTTAATTTGGGTATTTGGTTATGTAATAAGGCCTCTTTAATTTTTAAATTTTAATTTGGGATTTGTTTATTATGATTCATATTTGGTAGTAGTAGGACATGAGTTTTCAAAATGATAAATACTTTTCAAAACACTACAAGTACGCATCCTATTTTAAAAAGCTTCTACAAACAGACAACATTTAAAAAAGATAACTATGATTTAATTGATTAAACATTTTGCTAAAACAACTTGGGTTTTAAAATGAACAAGATGACCTAAATACTAGCTAAGGTTAGAAAGTGGGTTAATATAGAATAGGGTTTTTAAAACGAAATTTTATTTTACAAAAATCACTATCATGTGTCACCGCTAAATTTGATCATAACATGTAGGCCGGGTTTAGGGTGTTACATTTAGTGGTATCATAGCCAGGTTGCAAAACTCGACTGTGGAATTGGGTGTTTCTAAAAAACATAAAATGTCCAAAAAGAGCTGTTTCAAATGGTTGGAAAGTATTTCGAAGTGTTATTTTAGAATGTGTGGTCTACCGAGTCTCCGGAGCCGATTCTATAAGTTCTCTAAAACTACTATTTGTTTGAATTGAAATACTGAGATTACTGTAGGAAATATACTGTTTAGGGTAACCTAAAACTATAGAAAAATTGTGATCTGCAAAAACGAAAACTCTAAATTGTTAATAATATTTTCATAAAATATTCTGTAATATACACTAAAACTGTAAACTAATGCATAAAATTTCTAATTCAGATAATACGCAAATCGATATGAGCACCAGAGGTACTCATGGAAGAGGCCGCGGCAGAGGTCGTGGAGGTGCTCAAGCTGGGTCTTCGTCATCAGGCCACATGCCTAACGTTGAAGCTAGAGAGGCACTGACTTCACCTATGACTGAGATGGGGTCTCATGATCATGCAGCTGGGGACGACGTATTGTCTTAAGCTATGTTAAGAATTCTAGAGAGGGTCGTTGAGCCCAATACTGGCACTGTGGGCGTGGGTCGGTTACAGAACGACTCTTGGCTAATGAGGCTGAGATTTTTAGGGGTATCGTCAGAGTTACCCCTAATGTGGCTGAATATTGGACTGAGGCCACAGAGAGGATAATGGATGATCTCGACTATACCCCCGAGCAGAAACTAAAAGGTGAAGTGTCATTGCTATGAGATGAAGCCTATCAGTTGTGGCTTATAGTTAAAGAGGGTACTCAGCCTGACCGGTTGACCTGGGAATTTTTCAAAACTACATTATAAGGAAAATATGTGGGCGCTAGTTATGTGGATGCCCAGAGGAGAGAGTTTCTGAATTATATTTGGGGGGATAAATCTATGGCTGAATACAAGGCTGAATTTTTGTGACTTAGCTGTTATGCACGTGGGATAGTGGCTACTGAATATGAGCATTGTGTTCGATTCTAAGACGGCCTCAGGGATGATTTAAGGGTTTTGATAGCTCTACAGAGGAAGCGAGATTTTGCTGTATTGGTGGAAAAGGTAAAGATCGCCGAAGATGTGAAGCGCATTGAGCGCTAGAATTGTGAGAAGGTTAGAGGTAGACACAAGAGGCTTTGGAAGCCCTCAAGTTTAGTTATGAGGCCTAAGAAAAAGTCCAGAGTTTATGGGTAGGTAGATTTAGGGCCCTTGTTGCTACTACTGGATCGAAGCCCTGTACTAATTGTGGGAGACGCCATCAAGGCGAGTCCTAGAGAATGAGTGGGGCATGTTTTAGGTGCGAATCTTTGGAGCACTGTATCAAAGATTATCCACGGAGTCCTGAGCAGATGCAAGCTACTAGTTTTGGTAATGTACAGCCACTGAGGGGTGTTGAGCAGACACCGAGAGGCTGTGGTTAGGTCAGAGGTGGTAATGGTATGAGTCGAGGTCAGAGGGCACCGGGCAAGGTGCCGGTCATACTGAGGCGAGGCAGCCAGCTCTGGTTTATACTGCACGTCATTGGGAGGACAGAGATGCCCCAGATTTATTATGGGTACATTTTTTATTCATAATGTACCTTATGCTGCACTGATTGATAGTCTACGCATTCTTATATAGCATGTACTGTATCTAAGACTTTGGGTGTAATGGTTGAGAGTACATCGAGTGAAGTTACTGTGTTGAGTCCATTGGGACAGTCAGTGAGAGTAAATAAGTTGTTTTAAGATATACCTTTGGAGGTTCAAGGAACCATCTTTTTGGCGGACTTGATGGAACTCTCATTTGGGGAATTCGATTTAATACTGGGCATGGACTGGCTGGTTAAACACCAAGTGAATTTGGATTGTACTGCTAAGCGGGTGGTACTGATAACTGTGGAGGGTAATGAGGTAGTCGTAATTGGAGAGCATCAAAATTATTTGTCAAATGTGATTTCTGCACTAAGGGCCGAGAAGTTGGTTCATAAGGGTCAGTATTTCTGATTTCGAGGTTTCTTCTATTAAGGACATCAGAATAGTTAAGGACTTTCCAGATATCTTCCTCGATGAACTACCTGGGTTACCCCCAAATGTGAAGTTGAGTTTGGGATTAAGCTCCTGCCTGGTATAGCTCCGGTGTCCATCGCCCCTTATAGAATGACACCGAAAGAGCTAGTGGAGCTTAAGGCCCAGATTCAAGAATTACTAAATTGAGGGTTCATCCGCCCTAGTGTGTCCCCATGGGGAGCACCGATTTTATTTTTGAAAAAGAAGGATGGATCCATGCTTATGTGTATCGACTACCGACAATTGAATAAATTGACTGTTAAGAATAATTACCCTCTACCAAGGATTGATGATCTATTCGACCAGTTCCATAGTGCTTCGGTCTTCTTTAAGATAGATCTTCAATCTGGGTACCATCAACTGAGAGTCAAGGAGGCTGATGTTTTTAAGACAGCATTTAGGACTTGTTACGGTCGTTATGAGTTCCTAGTGATGCCGTTTGGATTAACAAATGCACCAGCAGCTTTTATAGATTTGATGAACCGACTATTCCAGCCCTATCTGGAGCAATTCGTAGTGGTGTTTATAGATGATATTCTGGTGTATTCGAGAATTAATGATGAACATGATGCACATCTCCAAGTTGTTTTACAGATTTTAAGGGAGAAACAACTGTATGCCAAGTTCAGTAAATGAGAGTTCTGTTACAAGAGGTCACATTTTTGGGCCATGTGGTATCTGCTGAAGGTATTAATGTTGAACTTCATAAAATTGAAGTTGTTCTAGATTAGAAGCCACCTAAGATGGTATCTAAGGTTTGAAGTTTTCTAGGTCTGGCAGGGTATTATAGACGTTTTGTTGAGGGGTTTTCATTGATTGCTGTACCTCTGACTAAGTTGTTACATAAAGGGGTACCGTTTGACTAGACTGATAAGCAGAAAGAAAGTTTTGATAAGCTTAAGAAGGTTCTAACTGTGGCTCCTGTCTTGATTCAGCTAGAGTCTGGGAAAGAATTTACTGCCTACAGCGATGCATCACACGTTGGTTTGGGTTGTGTGTTGATGCAAGAAGGTAAGGTGGTGGCTTATACGTCTCGTCAGTTTAAGACACATGAGGTGAACTATCCGACACATGACTTGGAATTAGAAACGGTGGTATTCGTATTGAAAATTTTGTGGCATTACCTGTATTGTGAGAAGTGTATCATTTACATGGATCACAAGAGCCTTAAGTATCTCTTCACTCAAAAGGAGCTAAACCTTGGGCAGCATAGATGGATATTATGACTGTTTGATTGAATACCATCCTGGTAAAGCTAATGTGGTAGCCGACACACTAAGCGGTAGGGCTATGGCTAATCTGAGGGTGATGTTTGCTCGCCTTAGTTTATTTGATGATGATATCTTATTGGATGAGCTCCAAGTTAAACCGATGTGGATTGAATAGATTAAAGGTAAACAGTTGGAGGATGAGTCACCGGGTCTTCATTTTCGACAGATAGGGAGTGAGTAAACATCAGATTTTAGACTGAATAGCAAAGGGGTACTGTGTTTCCTTAGGAGAGTCTGTGTATCGAGGGATACTAAGTTGAGGCAGTCCATACTGCGAGAAGCGTATAGTAGTCCTTATGCTATGCATATCGGTGGAAATAAGATGTACTAAGACCTTCGAGAGTTATATTGGTGGCCAGGTCTTAAGCGTGAAGTTACTGATTTTATGAGTAAATGCTTGACTTGCCAGCAGGTTAAGGCGGAACATCAGTTGCCTTCAGGGTTGCTCCAGCCAGTTAAGATTCCACTTTGGAAGTAGGAGAGAGTAACTATGGACTTCGTTAGTGGGCTACCCTTAACACCTACTAAGAAGATTCAGTGTGGGTCATCGTAGATCGATTGACCAAATTTGCTCATTTCATAGTTGTTTGTACTGATTACTCGTTGCAGAAGTTGGCTAAACTGTATATGTCAGAGATAGTGCGACTGCATGGGGTACCGATTTCCATAATATCTGATAGAGATCCTAAATTTACGTCTCGGTTCTAGAAGAAGTTACACGAGGCTTTGGGTGCAAGGTTGGATTTCAGTACTGTATTTCATCCTCAGACAAATGGTCAGTTGATTCAGATACTGGAGGACATGTTAAGGAGTTGTGTAATTGACTTCTGAGATAGTTCAGAGGACTATTCACCGTTAGCAGAGTTTGTGTATAACAATAGCTACCAGTCTAGCATAGAGATGGCACCTTACGAGGCATTATATAGTCATAAGTGTCATACTCTTTCGTGTTGGAATAAGTTGGGCAAGCAGCGTGTCCTGGGCCCTGAGTTGGTTTCTGATACCCATGATAAAGTTAGATTAATTTGGGATCGACTGAAGGCAGCATCAGAGAGACAGAAGTTGTATGCGGATCTGAAACGTAAGGAGATTGAGTATTCTATGGGGGACTTAGTATTTCTTAAGGTCTCGCCGTGGAAGAAGGCACTAAGGTTTGGACAGAAGGGCAAGCTGAGCCCTGGATTCATTGGGCCTTACTGCATACAGAAACGCATGGGATCGGTTGCCTATTAGCTTGAGTTACCTCTAGAGTTAGATCGAATTCATGATGTGTTCCACGTCTCTATGTTAAGGAGCTACCGCTCTGACCCCACGCATATTATTTCAACTGAAGAGATTGAGGTTAGACCTGATCTGACCTTTGAGGAGGAACCAGTTCAGATTCTAGAGCGTGATGTAAAAGTGTTAAGGAAGAAGTTTATCCCACTGGTCAAGGTACTTTGGCGTAATCACAGCTCTGAAGAAGCGACGTGGGAACTCGAGGAGGCAATGCGACAACAATACCCTTATCTGTTTTGACCAGGTAAATTTCAAGGCCGAAATTTTCTTTTAGAGGGTAGAGTTGTAATGCCCCAGAATCTAAGTATTTATTTTTGTATGTTGTGTTGCAAAAATACATGTCTACTTCAGTGGTTGAGTGTCCTGAAGAGTGTTGGAGAAGTCCTGAGTTCAAGCCTTGGCTTGTACAAAATTTTGTTTTATTTTTGCTTGAATTAACCCTGTCTCTAGTCAGTAGGCTTCTTAAATAAATATGGGTATTTAGTGTCATAAAAAGCCTACTGATCTAGGGGATAATGGCTTGTGGAGTGTTACGGGGGAGCTGAGGTTCGAGGTTTGGCGGCACAAAAGGGTATTTTATTTTGCTACTGTCGCTGAAGAGGTGTTGTAGTTGGACTGAAATTGGAGTGTTTGAGGAGTGGGGAGTGGTGGCCGAATTCTGGGAACTTGTTGAAGGGAATTTCTGCTGGTAGGGATGTGGTTAGGTGGGATAAAGTTGAGTGATCTTAGGAGTGATATGTAGAGAGATTTTAGGAGTTTTGAAGGGTGTGGAAGTTGGTGTGCCGAATTGGGACTCTCACTCCTTGCAAATTTCGGTTTTGAGCAATCACTATAGTTTTGGTCATTCTTTTCGGTTCTTTTCTCCCTTGATGCTGAATTCTGTCTCTTGTGTTGCTTTGTTTTTCTTTTATCGGGTTCTTTTGGTATTTTGTTTCTTGGGGCTGATTGTGGCATAGAATCTTCGGGGTTCCTTTTCTTGACCGAAATCCTCCACCTTTTCCCTCATTCATTTGATTTGATGTTTGACTGAATACCTCCTGATTCCTTCTCTACTCTTTTTCCTTCTCTCAACTATTGCTCTCCCTTTTTGTGCATTGGCCAAATATCCCTTGCTTCCTCTTCCTCTCTACTCTTTTGGTTTTCTCATTACTAGCCGTTTGTCCTCTTCTTTTGAAGCCAAATCGCTCTGTACTCAATTAAGGTTACATGGTTTTTCTTTTGGGTTGTCGAATCCTTGGCTTATAGCCAGACTTTGCTGTTGCCACCGTCTTTGTTGGGGTTCACGGTTGTCCTGTTTACTCTTTTTCTCTATTGTAATAAGCTTTCTCTCTAACACCATCTTTTATCTTCCATTTCTGACAAGGGTGTGACATCTCGTGTCTTGATTTTAGATTGTACCTTTGTATGTCAATTATTTATATCAACCATTCTTGGTTCTTCGTGATGGTAAGTCGTTGTTCACTTGGTTCTAGTTATTTACTTTCATGGTAATAGTTAACAAGATTGGGATGCAATTCAGATTTTACCAAGGTATTGGAAGGCAACTTTGATTAGTGGTACCATTTTTTCTCATTCAAGGTAGGTAACAATTACCATTTTGGGGAATAAGTGCTATTAAGAGGGTGTTAACTTTAATGATTAAAGGACTAACATTGGGTCATGATTGAATCTAGGTTTAGTCTCCGTGGAGATTTGCCCACTTTTCACAAATAGGTGTGTGACCACACTACTTTAAACGTAGATCGAAAAAAGTTAGAAAAGTATGACCATTTACGCTACACGAGTGTACGCTTGTTCGTGTGGTATTTCGAACGCGTAAAACATGGGCGTTTAATCGTAGAGGCCACCATGAACAATTTCATGGGCTTAGGCCGTTTTGGGCCATGTTGGGCCGAAATGGGCTGTGTGGGCACCACGGACTCATGGGCCCCACACAGGTAAATCACATGGAGAAGTGGTGATTATTGGGCCAGGCTGTATAGTCCATACTGCCAAGGCCATTTTTAGGTTTCGTGGGCTACATGGGCGTGTGGGCCCACATGGGCCGCATTGCGGGCTTTAGGCCCATTTTCACTTATTGATTGTTAAGATCGCACGGGTCATCTGTGACGACTGTGGACCTACTATTGGGCCGATAAGTATTTCTAGACCCCAATCTGATGAAATAACTGTTTTGCCCCTATGAGGTAAAATGACGGATATGCCCTTATGTTATATATGACTGTATTGAGCATGCCATTTTATATATGTTGTATACATGTAGGATATTATGGTGTAATGCATGGGGTTGGGTTACTATGATTGGAGGAAGTGTACTGTTCTAGCAGCTTTGCTGCAATTTCTGTTTAGTCCCGCCACTGGTGCTATTTTTGGTGTGTAGGGATGGGTGGGTTGACTATATCCCCACATGGTGTGTAGGGTTGGACGGAGTGGTGTGCAGAGGCTGGCTGGGTAGGATTTTTGTTTCATATCTCTACTGTGACCGCTACTGAATTGGGCTAACGCCCACACTGATTCTAAAAATATAATGGGCTAAGGCCTTGTCTGAGATTAACTATTACTGAAGCGGGCTTAGGCACAGACTGTAAACGCCTATTGTATGATGGACTGTTATTAAGGGATTACACACTAATTTTCCATAAACTCACCCTTTTGTTTTCTATACAGGTAATCCTTAGGCCGGTCGGTGCTGCGAGGGACTCAAAGGTAGCCACACAACTGCATGGACTTTATATTAAATTTTACTTTATAATTTAATTTGGGTATTTGGTTATGTAATAAGGCCTATTTAATTTTTAACTTTTAATTTGGGATTTGTTTATTATGATTCACACCTGGTAGTAGTAGGACACGAGTTTTCAAAATGATAAATGCTTTTCAACACACCACAAGTACGCATCCTATTTCAAAAAGCTTCCACAAACAAACAACGTTTTAAAAAGATAACTATGATTTAATTGATTAAACATTTTGCTAAAACAACTTGGGTTTTAAATTGAACAAGACGGCCTAAATACTAGCTAAGGTTACAAAGAGGGTTAATACAGAATGGGGTTTTTAAAACGAAATTTTATTTTATGAAAATCACTATCATGTGACAGCGCTAGATTCAGTCATAACGTTTAGGCCAGGTTTGGGGTGTTACACAAATTCTATCTCAGAACATTAAACAATCATTGGATCTGATCTGATAGTCTGAATCACTAGTCAACTCACATTGCATTCTTTTAGTTTGTAATTTGATATCAAACTTGTGAGCTTCACAAATTTGCTGAAGAAAAACTAGCTTAGCTTTGAAATCTGCTAGAATCGAACCACCATCGGACAAAGTTAGTTGAGTACTCATCGCTCTTAAAGCAAACAGAGATTTTCTACTCAAAGCATATGCGACTACATTTTCTTTTCTCGGATGATAATCAATCATTAACTCATAATCTTTCAGCAACTCTAACCATCTTCGTTGTTGCAAATTCAGATCTTTCTAAGTCATTATATATTTCAAACTCTTGTGATCGGTAAAGATATGGCACTTTTCACCATACAAATAATGTCGCCAATTTTTCAATGCGAAAACAATAGCAACCAACTCTAAATCATGCGTCGGATAGCTTTAACTATCTAGAGGCATAAGCTATGACTTTTCCTTCTTGTATCAAAATGCAACCCAAACCATTCAATGATGTGTCGCTGTAAATCACAAACTCTTTACCCGACTCAGGTTGAACCAAAACTAGTGCCTTAATTAACAATGCTTTCAACTGATCAAAACTCTGTTGACATTTTACTGACCACTCGAACTTCATATCTTTTTGTAGCAATCTAATCATCAATGTAGCAATCATTGAGAACCCTTTAACAAAACATTGATAGTAGCCAGCTAGTCCCAAAAAACTTCTAACTTCAGATGCATTTCTCGGTGGTTACCAATTAACAACTACTGAAACAATGTGTCCCAGAAATCCAACCTCTCGGAGCCAAAACTCGCATTTACTGAATTTAGTGTATAGTTGCTTAACTCCCAAGGTTTGTAACATAATCCTCAAATGCTCGGCATGCTCAAACTCGTCTCAAGAATAGATCAGAATGTCATCAATGAAAAGAACAATGAATATGTCTAAACATGATCTAAAAATTCGATTCATCAAATACATAAAAACTGTAGAAGCATTAGTCAATCCGAAAGGCATAACAAGAAATTCATAATGTCCATACCTCATTCTAAACACAGTTTTTGGCACATCCGAATCTTTAACTCATAACTGATAGTAGCCGGATCTCAAATCAATCTTTGAAAACACTATTGCCCCTTTTAACTGATCAAACAAATCATCTATTCTCGGTAACGGATACTTGTTCTTTATCGTAACCTTATTAAGCTGACGATAGTCAATACACATTCTCATTGATCTGTATTTCTTCTTTACAAACAACACTGGCGCACCCAGGGTGAAAAACTTGGTCGTGCAAAACCTCTATTTGTTAACTCTTGCAACTGAGATTTCAACTCTTTCAATTCTGTCAGAGCCATCCTGTACGGAGCTATCGATACCGGTGAAGTTCCCGGTACTAACTCAATAGCAAATTCAACCTCTCTGATCAGTGGTAACCCCGGTAATTCTTCTGGAAATACATCCCGATACTCACAGACAACTGGAACTGATTCAGACATTGATTCAGACATTTTTGTATCTAAAATATAAGCAAGATAAGCTTCACAACCTTTTCTCACATATCTCTGACTTGACATCGATGAAATCACAACCGGCAACCCACTCGACTCATCTGATTCAATTTGAAGAATTTCATTATTCTAACATTTCAATTCAATAGTCTTTCGTCTACAATTCACGACAGCATCATGCAGATATAACCAATCCATACCCAGAATCACATCAAATTCATCAAATGATAATAACATCAAATCCACAGGAAAACAGTAACCCTGAGTCATTAAAGGATAGTTCTTGCAAACTTTATCAACTAGAACATACTTGCCTAATGGGTTTGATACTTTAATCACTAACTCAATAGACTCAACAGGCAAATTCTTACTAGACACTAAATTCTCATAAACATACAAATGAGTTGATCCAGGATCAATCAAAGCAATAACATTAGTGTCATAAAGAGAGAATGTACTGGTGATAACATCAGGTGACGATGCATCTTTAGCAGGTGCTCTCGCTTCAGATCTCATAGTTGAATCTTTTGTCGTGCCTCTACTACTGGTCACATTTTTCGCATTTCTCGGTGGCCTCCCTCTAGTGGTTGTGTTACTCGGTCTTACATTTTGGAATTTGTCTTTCTTAGCTAATGCAAGACAATCCTAAATAAAATGATCTGGTGAACCACATCTAAAGCAAGCTTTATTACTTTTATTTCAGCAATCTCCAAAATGTCATCTCCCACACTGTTGACACTCGGGTTTATTGTTTCCCATACTGCCAACACTCGATACTAAAATTTTTTGAGCTTTAGGACTTGAGTACTGTTTTCCACAATCTATGTTCAGATACCTGATTGAAGCATTTGGACAAGTGTACGAATCTCTGGATTTCTTTGATGAAGATTGATATGGCTTATTCATTGATCTTTTTCTCGAGTCTTTAGCCTCTGAATCTACTTTTCTCTTTTCTTTGCTAAGCTCCTTGGCTTTGCAAGCTCTATCAACTAATACAACAAATTCATTCAATTCTAGAATTCCAACTAGAAGTTTAATATCCTCATTCAACCCATCAAGGAACCATTTGCACATGATTTCTTCTGTAGAAACATACTTCTGAGCATACTTACTTAATCTTACAAATTCTCTTTCATACTCAGTCACAGTCATACGACCCTGTTTCAATTCTACAAACTTTTGTGCTTTTGATCGAGAAACCTCTGACTTATGTATTTCTTCTGGAACTCAGTCTGAAAGAAACCCCAGGTAACTCTTTCTCTCGGTACCATAGACACCAAAGTATTCCACCATTGATATGCAGTGCCCCTCAGAAGTGATACAACACATTTTAAACACTTACTTGGTGTGCAAGAAAGTTCATCTAATACCTAAATAGTGTTTTCAAGCCAAAATTTAGCTCTCTTGGGATCGTCATCAACCGATAGCTTTGAACTCTTTAGCCCCGTATTTTTGAATCTTATCAACTTGCAGTTTATTTAGTCATAGAAGTTCCACACCCTGAGGGGCTACGGGAATCGGTTGGGTATTAGGCGGGGGTGGAGGTTGTTGAGCAGCCAGATTTGTTCTAACAAACTCTGTGAACCACCTATTTATCATTTGGAAAAAGGCTTCTTTAGCCTCCTCTCTGTGACTACTCGATAATTGTCTAGATTCAGACGGTGCTATCCCTTGAGCGAGAGTTGGTGCATTACTCTCAACATCATCAGCTACAGCTTTATTGGGATCCATTTACTATACGAAAACATGTTCAAAATGTCAGGAGTCATCACACTATCACGGATTATATATGGCATGTATAGCTAGACTCTCACATATGCTACATTAGTCCTAGAATTGGCTAAATCGTAGCTCTGATACAATAAATGCAACACCCCTCACCCGTATTCAACACCAAAGTAGGGTTATGGAGCATTACTGGACTTACAAAACAATTTAAACCATCATTACACATACGTTTTCTAATTTCATACTAATTATCATTCAATAACATTCACAGTGTCCTTAAGAAGAGCTTACGAGGCCCAAAACATGCATTTGGGGTCATTCGGGACTAAAGCGATAACTTAAGAAATTTTTTACAAAACTTAGAAAATTTTCCAAACTACAGAGGACACACTTCCGTGTCACAGGCTGCATGGACATTCAAAATGAAAGCATATTGTCGTGTCCTAGCCTGTGTCTGACCCCGTGTAACTCTTTGACTTGGTCACATGGCCAACACACAGGCCCGTGTGACTAGCCTATGTGCGCTAAAAATGGCTGCACACGCCTGTGTGCGAGCCGTGTGCTAGGCCGTGCCAAACCTATAGGGTATACTGACTTATGCCACATGGCCAAGTCACATTTCCTTGTGTGAGGCTGTGTGGAGCATACTAACTTGATTTTAATCTCAACACCAAGGGATACACGGCCGTGTACATGACCGTGTATCAAACACAGCTGAGACACACGCCCGTGTGGACAATAATAGGTTATTTACCAAGCTAATTTGCTACCCAAACCCGTACAAACCTTCACCAAACCAAATTGCACAATTCACAGCATAGATAGGCAGTCAAACCAACTAAATCAAGCCTAATTCATGCAAACTCAATATCATTATCCACAATGCACACAAGTCACAAAATAAACCAATCCATTTATATCAATTTCACATACATATTTCAACTAATTAGACATTCCAAAACATGCATTATTATGCTCAAATTCACAAGCCTACATCTTCTCAAATATTATCCATTTGTCATCCATAATTCCTACTATCAATAAGCATCACAAAACGAACCTCAATCACATAACATAGGCTATATGCACACATATATAAACATAACCAAACCAACCAAGTTAAGCCAACTCTCATGGCTATATATACAATTCAAAACATAAACATTTATAAGCCAATTCAAATGGCAAAACTCAATACCCAACTACATATTAAAATAACCATAATCCTATATATGCCATATGACCAAAACTTAGTTTCATAAGTACTAAGGTGATAGTTGGATAGTGTGACGGAGTCTCCGATGATCCCCGTATCTGAGCTAGCTTTGATATCACTATAAAACACGAAAAAATAAATAATGTAAGCTATAAAGCTTAGTAAGCTCGTATGAAAATAATAAGCAAGTATCACCATTCATTTATCAATTCAATTTAAATGACATAATATGCAACAATGCATTAATCTCAAGCTAACATGAACTTAACCACATACTTAATCAGAAACTCACAACTTCCTTTGATTCATTACTCGTATAGATTTCCAAACATACCTATACCAATACGTATCTATTTCTTACCAGTTCACATCTTCATTATACCCGTTGAACCATTAGGAAAAAAAGTTGGATACTCGAGAGTCTCGTGCCCTAAGTGCCAATATCATGGCCCAATGCAAATTAAATGTATCTTGCACCCGAAGTGCCAATATCATGGCCCGAAGCCAAATCAATGTAACTCGCACCTGAAGTGCTAATATCATGGCCCGAAGACAAACCAAAGTAACTCACACCTGAAGTGCCAATATCATGGCCTGAAGCCAAATCAATGTAACTTTCACCAGAAGTGCCAATATCATGGCCCGAAGCTGAATTAAAGTAACTCGCACCCGAAGTGCCAATATCATAGCCTGAAGCCAAATCAATGTAACTCGTACCCAAAGTGCCAAAATCATAGCCCGAAGCCAAATCAAAGTAGCTCACACACATTGTGCCAATATCATGGCCCGAACAAATAACTCGCACTCGAAGTGCCAATATTATGGCCCAAAGCCAAATCAATGTAACTCGCAACTGAAGTGCTAATATCATGGCCCGAAGCCAAATCAAAGTAACACGCACCCGAAGTGCCAATATCATGGCCCGAAGCCAAATCAATGTATTCTGACATGTCATTTGTATCCTAATCTATTCTTAAGGTTCAACCGGGATTTCCAATGCCAAATCTTCATCTAATGTATTTACAAATTTGTAATTCATAATTTATGCAATATCAAGGCATTTAAAACACAAATATAACTACACTTATTACATACGAACTTACCTTGGATGCAAAAACAGCTAAATAGATCAATTAGTCGAGTACTTTGTCTTTCCCCCGATCTAAATCTAGATTTTGCTTTTCTTGATCTATATGTAATCAAAATCAGCTTATTTAATTATTTCTCTATTCAATTTAGTCCAAAATTCACATTAAGCACTTTTACACATATGCCCCTAATGTTTTACATTTTTACAATTTAGTCCTTATTTCATAAAATCACAAATTCATGCAATTTAATACCAACCCATGCTCGCTGAATTTCTCTAGTTCACATATCAGCCTATATTTTTCAGTTATTTCACATTTTAACCACAAAGTTTCCACATTTCACAATTTAATCCCTAATTTGCATTCTCACTAAAAATCACTTAACAAAAGTTGTATAACTAACATAAAAAATTCATAATTTATCATCAGACATAAAAATAATCATGTATTTATCAATGGAAACATCCAAAATCTTTAGTAGTTTTGCAAAATAGTCCCTGGGCTAGCTAGACTAAGCTACAACAATCTCAAAAACATAAAAATCACTAAAAACGGGACAAAATACATACCTAATTACCAATATTGAAGTTGCCAAAATTGAAACCTTAGAAATGGCTTATCAAGCCCTAAAATTCAGTGGAAGAAGATGATATGAAAGTATAATTTTGTTCTGTTTAATTTAATTAACCTTTAATTACTAAATTACAAAATTAACCTTATTATTAATTCAAAATTTCAATTATGCCAAGCCAGTATCATCCACTATCTAATTAATGGTCTATTTACCATATAAGAAACTTAACTTTAAGGTTCTATAGCTATTTGACACATTTAGATATTAGAACTCAAGTTTTACACTTTACGCGATTTAGTCCTTTTTATTAAATTAAACACTCAAATGATAAAATTTCTTAACAAAAATTTCATACAATCATATGTTCATGCTATAGAAATTAAAATAATAATAAAATAAATATTTTGACTTTTGATTTGTGATCCCGAAACCACTGTTCTGATTTAACTAAAAATAGGTTGTTACATAAGATATGGTCTATACGACATGGGCTTTGAGGGTATATTCTGTTGAAAAGTGCATATGTGGCAAAGGTATTTATGAAATGTTTGGAAGGATCTTCAGTTAGTTAGATAAGAAAGAGATGGATATGATAAGAGTATGATAGTTGGCGTGTGAGTGTATACCAAAACTATAGTGATATCTTCCCGAGGTAGAAGAAAGTGGTCTAAAAAGGATAATTGGCATACAAATGTTCATTAATCATAATCAATATCTGTCAATGTATATTTTGGATTAAAGCTCATTAAATTATATTAAACTTACAAAATGTTATATTTCTGTTTCAGGTAAGGTGAAATGTATTGCGCTAGGAGGGACGACGCTAGGAATACACCAAGGATGCGGCGAAGAGGGTTATTATGCATACAGTGGAAAAATGGCGTAGTCATGATTAAACCCTAGAGTCTATCTTTAATAAACTTTTATAATATATATTGAATTTGTATTAAGTATGAAGTAATAAGTTATTTTAAATACTTTTCTTGTTTTTAAACATTAATTTTCCACTTAAAATAATAAATAAAGTGTTCAAAGAAATGAGTAATTGTCAACTGTTTTGATAAATTGTTAAATATTGTGATGTAACACCCAAGATTCAGATTTGGCGAATTGGGTCTGGTTTAGGGCGTAACAAACATCCAGTGGCATATCATTACATTTTCAATCATAGTATTACCTGATGAAATTTCATAAAAGAACTTCGTACACAGGTGAAAGTAATGCCTAGTTACCTATTTGGGTTAAACCTACACGAGTAATGAACCATAATGCCTGGTTACTCGTCAAGGTTAAACCTACACGAATCAGATAATAGTGTCTTATCACCCGTTAGGGTTGAACCTACACAAATCGGATAATATCGCCTAGTCACTCGTTAGGTTTGAACCTACAGGGATCATATAATAATGCTTGGTCACCTATTATGGTTGAACCTACATGAAATGGATAATAGTGCCTGACCACCTGTTAAGGTTGAACCTACACAACAAATAGCCTAGCCAGGGCTTAATATACCTATATTCTCGAGTCTGCAACACATGCTACAACTTAGAACCTGGGACCAATAACCTGTAACCATGTATACAAGACTTTTACTAATTTCATCGAGGTTTAATCTCACATTATACCATTTCGCAACAATCCATTTCAATCTGATTCAATTCTTAATTTAAGTAGTAATTCATAGCCAATTTGAGACATCACTAAAACATGAATGAACATACAGATGAAACTCAATAGCGATTTAGATATATTTATATTGTATGAACTTACCAGGGGCTACCAGCAAAAGCAGAAGTGTCAGGGACTAGTCTATAAATTTTCTTTTTTTCTTAATTATCAATTGTCTTGTTAAAATATTGATCTATAGTATAAATTTATTTCAATTTATTCATTCAAATATCATATAATAGCCTATTACAAATATATGTACCCTCAATTTTATCTTTCAGATATTTCTTCAAGTTTTACATTTTCTTCAATTTAGTCCCTATAATCAAACTTATCACAACTTCCAAATTTGAACTTCAAATTTTAAACCAGCTTCAAGTATATCCAATTACAGCTTCCTATTATAAAAAAAAATTACAGAATTTACATGCCAATTTCAAGATATTAACAATTTAGTTCTTATATTCAAAACTAACAAAAATCACTTTATAAAATAGTCCTATTTTCCATCAAAGCATCAAACTCTACCATAAACATTAAAAAATTTCAATTAACATAAATGGAAACTTTATAAATCTTTAACAATTTTGAAAACAAAGATAAGAGTTAATTGGACCTAGTTCCAATAATCTTAAAAATATAAATATTACAAGAAACAGACTAGAATTGACTTACCAATCAATGAGTTAAAGCTTGAAACCCAAACCCTTGTTTTTGTTTCTCACATTTGGCTATTGAAGAGAAAGTTGAAGAAGATGATGATAAAATGTCATCTTTTTTTTAATGAACTTATATAACTTGGTAAAATTGTAAATATTAAAATATTTTAAATTAAATTTTAATTAATCTATTACTAATTAAAATTTAGACATGATTAGAAAAATTGGTGGGATACAATTAGCATCCTCCACCATTTATACTTATACAAATGGTTTAATTGCGCAATGAGTCCTTTAATTAATTAATCAAGCTTTATTTCAATTAAATGTTAATTAATTAGGGCCTAATAGCAATTAGCCCAAAAGTTAATGGGATTTAATGACATCCAACACCGCTTGGACTTTTGAAATTGGTCTATTCACATTTTGATTCCTTAGCTTTTTAAAATCTATAGCAATTAACTTTTATCACTTTTACGATTTAGTCCTTATCTTTAATTAACCATCTAATCACTAAATTTCTACACCAAAATTCAATTCACCTATAATACAACTCTGTAGATATTTAATAGAAATATTTATAATATCAAATTACAAAACGAGGTCCCGATAGTTCATTTTCCAAACCAACTTAACTTTAGAACCGAACCACTTATACTTAACTAATTATCCAATTAATAGAAATTATCGTATCAAAATTCACCATTTCAATCTGATTCAATTCTTAATTTAAGTAGTAATTCATAGCCAATTTGAGACATCACTAAAACATGAATGAACATACAGATGAAACTCAATAGCGATTTAGATATATTTATATTGTATGAACTTACCAGGGGCTACCAGCAAAAGCAGAAGTGTCAGGGACTAGTCTATAAATTTTCTTTTTTTCTTAATTATCAATTGTCTTGTTAAAATATTGATCTATAGTATAAATTTATTTCAATTTATTCATTCAAATATCATATAATAGCCTATTACAAATATATGTACCCTCAATTTTATCTTTCAGATATTTCTTCAAGTTTTACATTTTCTTCAATTTAGTCCCTATAATCAAACTTATCACAACTTCCAAATTTGAACTTCAAATTTTAAACCAGCTTCAAGTATATCCAATTACAGCTTCCTATTATAAAAAAAAATTACAGAATTTACATGCCAATTTCAAGATATTAACAATTTAGTTCTTATATTCAAAACTAACAAAATCACTTTATAAAATAGTCCTATTTTCCATCAAAGCATCAAACTCTACCATAAACATTAAAAAATTTCAATTAACATAAATGGAAACTTTATAAATCTTTAACAATTTTGAAAACAAAGATAAGAGTTAATTGGACCTAGTTCCAATAATCTTAAAAATATAAATATTACAAGAAACAGACTAGAATTGACTTACCAATCAATGAGTTAAAGCTTGAAACCCAAACCCTTGTTTTTGTTTCTCACATTTGGCTATTGAAGAGAAAGTTGAAGAAGATGATGATAAAATGTCATCTTTTTTTAATGAACTTATATAACTTGGTAAAATTGTAAATATTAAAATATTTTAAATTAAATTTTAATTAATCTATTACTAATTAAAATTTAGACATGATTAGAAAAATTGGTGGGATACAATTAGCATCCTCCACCATTTATACTTATACAAATGGTTTAATTGCGCAATGAGTCCTTTAATTAATTAATCAAGCTTTATTTCAATTAAATGTTAATTAATTAGGGCCTAATAGCAATTAGCCCAAAAGTTAATGGGATTTAATGACATCCAACACCGCTTGGACTTTTGAAATTGGTCTATTCACATTTTGATTCCTTAGCTTTTTAAAATCTATAGCAATTAACTTTTATCACTTTTACGATTTAGTCCTTATCTTTAATTAACCATCTAATCACTAAATTTCTACACCAAAATTCAATTCACCTATAATACAACTCTGTAGATATTTAATAGAAATATTTATAATATCAAATTACAAAACGAGGTCCCGATAGTTCATTTTCCAAACCAACTTAACTTTAGAACCGAACCACTTATACTTAACTAATTATCCAATTAATAGAAATTATCGTATCAAAATTCACCATTTCAATATACTTGACTTGTAAATAATAAATAATAATATTTACCAACCTACTCATTGGAATTATGGTCCCAAAACCACTAAAAAACAGGTTGTTACATACTAAATGTTTAAGCCTTCACAATTTCTTTCTCCAATTCAACTATTTACAAAAGAAATAGTTAAAATTTTAGCTTAAGTTTACTATTCAAAAATTTAGATTCAATGGTTGGTCTCTAGATATTACATAATTGATCCTAAGGCAAAGCCTCCAATGGTACCCCTTTCCTATGTAAATGTCTTGATCTAACAATGATCATTGATCTCATCTCCATCTGGCTTGGTCCCTCCTTTGAGTCCTCAATCAACCTCACAAATCTTGCCAACATTAGGCAACTCCAGTGAATTCAAATAAACTTAGTAAGTAATCAAACCCTATCACAAAAGGGTAACAGATGTAAGATAAAATAAACATAAGTTTACTCCCTGCTCATTCAAGGCACTCGATCCTTCGCTACTCAGCTCACTATAAGGCCTTCCTTGGTCAGACTCTCCACTCGACCATAATCCAAACATCTCACCCTATCCGTGCATTTTATCCTTACTTCTCGTCTTACCTTCCTTTCATACACCCACATTCTAGGTGTTAAGTGACCTCTATGGTAATTATCTTGACATTCCGCCTAAGGATTCTTAGGACATACATTTCCTTGACGGACTTCTCTAGTTGGATCAGACCTTGGTAGTCTCTTTCTTCCAACAAACTAATTCCTTAAGACTTGTTGGCATTTTTGAGTAGTGCTAACCTTCAGTAGGCCATGTTAATTTGGTGAATCTGTTCTTGTTCAACCATAGTTTCCTATGACGTACTTTTTCATTTTTCCTATGGTGGGCTATATGGGTTGTTGTAGCTGAGCTATGTTCTTATATGCTTCTTCCTTGTTTCTCTTGTCCTTGTAGATTTATGACCACCTCTCGACATACTAATGTTTAGAGTGTGAATGCTACAACCAAGTAGAAGTGTTAGGCAACTTTCGCAAGTATACAGGTTAGGTTGTAATATAGTTTGTTTACAATGAAACACTTGGTAAGTATTCTGAGGATCGTACCATAGGGGTTACAGTTCTGGAAAAACTTGTATTAAGTCGATTACTGAAAATAAATACTAATCTACTTGAGTTATTAATTATTAGTGTTAATCTAGAACAGGATGATAATAATAGTAATAATAAACTAAATTAATTGAACAAGCCTAAATCTACTCCTAAGTTTATGTAGACTTCTCCTATCCCATGTTTCGACTATGCGAGTGCCTTTAACCTAGAGCCAATTACTTTACCTGATTAACTATTAATGTAGGGTTCTAAATAATTGGTTACTAATTAACTTAGCAAGGCTTCTCAACCTTCTACTAACCTAACTACTCGGCAAGAACTATTCACCTCCTAATGCCACAGTTCAAACCAGGATAGGGTAAGATTTTCACGGATATGTAATATTGATTTCAGGTTAATTCCTACCTAAATGACTTCTTAAGGTTGTCAAGCCTAGGGTTTGAGTTCTTCCTTCCCTAACCACTGATTTTCTAAGTGATGCTTGGTAAGCAATACAGATTTTAGGTTAATTCCTACCTAAATGACTTCTTAGGGTAGTCAAGCCTATTGTTTAATTGCATTAAACTAAATACAACCAATCCAAATCAAACTTTACCTATTAATCAATTAATTAGTTTAATATAATTAAAACATGTGAAATATGTATAAAGAATAAATTGATTCTAATCTTTACACAAACACTTAATTAACAATGTTAAAGAAAGAGATATAAAGAATAGAGTACAGGAAAGAGATATTCATGGATTTCATCAATGTAAAAATGCGGTTCTGAAGCAATCTCCGCTCTCGATCGTCTAACGTTGGAGCAAGATTTTCTGGTTACACGAACATGAAATAAACTAAGTAAAAAGAAAAACCAAATAAAAACCTAAGAATAATTTCTATCTCCCTCCAATTGTGTGTTTAATCTGGTTATAATTGTAACAGTTCAATTTTGACTCTAGTCGAAATAGTGGTTTTGGGACCACAAATCCTAGTTAGAAAAATATTTTTATATTATTTTCCGTGTCTTTTATAAGTGAATTGACATGTGTGAAAGTCTCGTGTGAAAATTTAACTATGTGTGCTTAATTTGCAAAAAGGACCTAATCGCGTAAAATGTAAAAGTTGTGTGCTAGATGTTAAAAGTGCCTATTTGACTTGGCTTTATAATTGAGAGGTTCTTATGTGGTTATTATGCCCTTTACTTAGTTAATGGACATATATGACCTTAGTTCAAAGGATTTTTATATGTATAAATAAAGGGTAAAATGGGTATTTATTTAATAATTATTAGTTAAATAAAACAAAGCATAAAATGAAGCTATATTCATCTTTTTCATGCTAAAATTGAAGAAAGAAAGCTAGGTTTTGTGTTTTAACGTTTGGCACATTGGAAACTTAACTCGAGTATGTGTTTTACTTGATTTTTGATAATTTTTATGTTTTTGTAATCGTTTCTTCAAATACTATCAAACCCATGCCTCAATTTCTGATTTTGATGATAATTTTGAAATGTACCATTGATGAAGCTATGAGATTTGTGAGGTTAGTTGGTGAATTATGAAAGCTTGATGTTGGGTTTACATGTTTTGTCTTTAAATTTTGATGAAATTGAGTAATTTGGGATAAATTATAAAAATGTTATTTTGAGGGACTAAAATGTAAAATAAATGAAATGTATGGACTTGTATGAGAGATAGAAGAATTCAGCTAAGCATGAGTATAAGCAAATTATGTGTATTTTTTGATTTTGTGATTTAGGGACTAAAGTGTCGAAATGTGAAAATATGAGGGTTATGTTGTAAAATGCCCTAAATATGTGTATATGGATTATTTTGAAAGATTTGGTGAATAAAAGGGTTAATTTTGAATACGTATAGATCAAGAAACGAGGAATTCAGATTTAGACTGAGGGAAGTCGAAGATTGTAGAGTAAACAGTCCGAGTCGACCATTTCAAGTACGAAATAATTTCGTACTTAAAATATGATGTTAAGTATATTTTGATGATTTGAATATATACACATTGTATATATGTTTGGTTTGGATGAATATAACGATAAATCAATAGTATTTGGCACTAAGTGTACGATTTAAACTAGCTTCGGTCAATTGATATGGCACTAAGTGCGCGAAATTGTTGTAGCTTGGGCTAACTGTTACTGCACTAAGTGTGCGGATGTTCAAAGAACGAATAATTTACGGAAAGTCTTAAAATATTTAAAGGAAAGCTGATGAAAGTGAATAAGTACGAGAATATTTAGGTATGTACGATACCTATGTGATGGATGATACTATGTATGTGAAGCTCATTGATTTGGTATGAACATATGAATTATGTTGGTATAGATTTGATAGATGATTTAAAAATTTGTAAGTACTTACGTATTGATGATTTTTGGTATGAGCTTACTAAGTTTTTGAAAGCTTACTTTGTATGTGTTTGTATTGTTTTATAGATATCAAAGCTACTTCAAGCTCGAGGATCGTCAAGGATTGTCACCACACTATCGAACCTCATTTTGGTATTTTGAAATTGTATATTTTGAAGTATGACATGTATAGGCTAGTAGTTGTGGGGTTATGTTTTGTGATGTATATATTTAGCCATGTGAATTGGCTAGCTTGTAACATCCCAAAATAGGGCCTAAACGGAACAGTGGTTACGAAACCACAAATTCGAGGTAGAAAAATTTATTTTATTATTATTTTTAGGTTCATGATATGATTGCATGATTGTGTGAAAATTTCGTGATGAAATTCTATGCATAAAATGCTTAAGTTGAGATTAGGGACTAAATCGAATAATTTGCAAAACTTGCATTCTAGAAGTTTTTAGTATGAAATTGCTTTGGAATATTAATGAGAAGGTCTTAAATAGAAATTTGACCAATTTCTAAGTCTATGGACAAAAATTGGACATGGATGGAATTTTTGGGAAAGTTTAGTAGTAAGGGCATTTTGGTCATTTAGTTATTAAAATGAATTAAAAACAAAATTAAAAGCCAATTTTTGTCCATCTTCTTCATTAGGACGAAATTTCAAGGGTTCTCCATAGCGAGGGTTTGTTTTAAGCTTTCAAACTCCATAGTAAGTGATTCCAAGCCCCGTTTTTAATGATCTTTACATTTTTTAGAGTCCTGATAACTTGATTAAGCTTATTCTAGCAATAATTCAACCTAGGGTTCATATTTGGAAAAATACCCATAGGTGAAATTTGTGTATTTTGGTGTTTTATGATAGAATATGAGGCTTTAAATTATGTTAGACAACTTGTGCTACTCGGTTTTAAGTGAAAAGGAGTAAAAGGGCTTAATCGGTAAAAATACCTAATAGTCATAAGTACATGTTAGAGTGTGAATTTGATGTTGTCATAGAAGGGAAAAATGATCAGCATGTCATAAAACATAATAAAATAGGATGAAGTTTAATTTACGTGCCTTGGGGCAAAAGTGCAAATATGTGAAAGTTTAGGGGCAAAAATGTAATTTTGCCAAAGTTTGGGTCAAGGACTGTTTTAATAAATGTGAGTATTAAATAAGCTAATTTTTTTTATTATAGATCAAGAAGAACAAAATCCAGAGTTAGATCGGGGAAAGAAAAAGATAGTGGACTAAATTGATATAGTTGATCGTATTTTGTTTCGAGTAGGTAAGTTTGCGGTAAATAAATGCAATATTCTATTATTTTATGTTAATTTTATTAATTTTCAGCATGTGTATATTTATTTTATGAAATTATTCAAAGAAGACTTAAGCATGAATTGACGGAGAAGAAATTTCAGAAAGTCCCGGTCGAACCTTAGGAATGTGTAGGATACAAATGTCATGACATTAGGGTTTAAGGATACCGTAAGACCATGCCAAGGCTTGGCAATTGGTAAGGTTTCTAAGGCAAGGAAATCATGTAAGACCATGTCAAGACATGGCATTGATACGTTACTATAAGGCAAAGGTCCCATGTAAGACCATATCAAGACATGGCAATGGTAAGTTTCAAAAGGATACCACGTAAGACCATGACAAGTCATGGCAATGGTAAGGTACCCGTGTATCCTTAGTATTCCAAGTGGTTCAACGGGAAAATTTAGAGAGAATATCAAGGTAAGGTAAGGTAAGACGAGTTATACTAAAAAGGTAAGACAAGTTCATGCTAGAAGAGTAAAGGTAAGTACATAATGTTCATGTATGCTTGATAAAGAAAAAGGTAAGTAAAATGTATTAATAAATTTGATTAAGTAAGTAAGTATTTAAGTAAGTGAGTAAGTGATGAAGTTTTAAATATGTCTATGACAATTAATGAAGTTGCATTATGTAGTATTATCATGCCAAGTAGTAAGATAATTCTTATGAATGTTGTTATTTATTCGCATGCAAACTTACTAAGCTTAATGCTCACCCCCTTTATTTTCCTTCTTTTTATAGTTTTGTCAAGCTAAGTCAGGGATCGTAAAGTACGTCGGAGGTCCGGGCACACTATCATGAGGATTATTTTGGTATAGCTAGACGTTTCATTTTGAGTATGGCATGTATAGCATCGTAGCCATTTTGTGTGTATGATCTTACGATATGGCTAATAAATGGTATGTAAATGCTTGTTAATGATTAGCTGTTGGAATGACTAATCAAGGACATGTTTGGTGTTATGTATGCCTAAATGCTAGTTATTCCATGGAAATCATGAAAAAGGTGAAATTAGCACAATCAGACAGTAGCAGTGACGTGAATTTGAAAAATCACTAAAAATAGTAGAAATGGAATTAAATGATGAATAAGTTGTGAAATAAAAGATTATTATGTCTATTTTCAAATGGAAGGAACAAAATAGGTAAATGAGATATATTTTATGAGATATTTAAATTTTTGTGAAACAGGGCCAGAGCAATTTCTGGATCCCCTATTCTGAATTTTGAAATTCACCAAAAATTGTACAAAGATAATTAGAAGTCATTCTTTACATGTACATATTCCTCATTGAGTCTAGTTTTATGAGAAATAAACTTCATAGTAATTGGATCTCTGTATAGGGAGATATTTGATTTGTAATACACAGAGGTCAGAGCAGTTGAACCCTAAAATAGTGGAGACTTTAACTAATAAACTGTACTAGTTGGCCCAACCAAAAATTCTAGACAAAAATTAGTTGATAGATATACGAGTCTAGTTTCAGGGAAAATTTACAGAATTGGATTTTGAGTTTTGTAACTCTAGATATGAATTTTTAAGCGACTGTGACGCAGATTGCCAGCTTCTCTGGAAGTTTTAAAAATAAATTGTTTGAGCTGTTTAAGTAATGAATTAAGTCTGTTAACACCTCGTGTTCGACTCCAGCGACGGTCTCGGGTACGGGGCGTTACATAGCTTATTTTTGAAATTATAGTTTGATAATGGTATATAATATGTGATGCCAATGTTCAATTTGGTATGTTTTGGTTGGTTAAAAGAGATGGTAAAAATGGCAAGTTTGGTAAGTTCATAGCATATGCTTAGATAATGTATCAATCATTTAGTTAGGTATGATGTTAGTTTAAGTTTTGGTATGAATTGAGTGATGAATTGACAATGGAAATAATTGGTAATGTTTTAGCATGAATTATGTATGATTTTGGTATAGATATTGGCTGAAATGGTTGAGCAGATATGCTTTTTTCGTTGCTTGTAGGTTGAGCCATTTTGGGGTGGCAATTTGGCAAATCAAATTGCCTATTTTTTTCCACATGGGTAAAGACACGGGCTTGTTTCTCAGCCGTGTACGACACACGCCTATGTTGCATGGCCGTGTGTCCCCTGGGGTACCCTACAATTGTAAGTCAGACCCGAACACGGCCAAAGCACACGGCTGTATGGATGGCCGTGTAGCTCAAGTTAGACTCGACCACAACCAAGGCACATGGGTGTGTCTTGTAGTCGTGTGAGCAAGTCAATAGCTGTGCCCTGTTTTGCCATGGCTTAGACATACGGGCGTGTCTAAGACCGTGTGAGGTGTAACAGCTCGATTTTGGGCCAGGTCAAAATAGTGGTTCCAGAACCACTATTTCGGGGCTAGAGAAATTATTTTTAATATTATTTTATGTGTTATAGCATGATTATATGAGTGCATGAAAATTTTGGTGAATTAATTTTAGCATTTGTGAGCTTAATTTCGAAAAAGGACTAAATCGCATAAAGGGCAAAAGTTATGTTAAATTGCTAGAGAACCATAATTGGGGGTGTTTAAAGTGCAAATAGATCCCTTTCACAAGCTTGGCTGGCCATAGAGAAAAATAAGAGTTGAAAAGTCAAAGTTAGGTGACTTGTTTTGGTAATAAATAAAACAAAAAGAAAAAGTTGTCATCATTTCATCTTTTTTTCCTTCTTCCATAGCAAATGGCAGCAAGGAGGGGGCTTGGAAAGCTCAAAATATCAGCCACTTATATTCTTTGCAAGTTAGTGATTTAGATGCCTATTTTTGATAATTTTTGTACTTTTGGAACCCTTGTAGCATGAACTAGCTAATGGGGGACTATTTTGTGAAATGGTTGATAGTCTAGGGATTTTCCATGAAAGGATTTATGTTGTTCGCTGAATTTTTATGGAAGAAAATGAGTCTTGGGTCTTATAAACAACTTTTGTGAAAAGGGGTTACCATGAAAACACCTAAAAGGACTATATTGCATAAGTTGTAAAATATATGTAAGTATGTGAAACAGTTGGATATTGGAGTTGCTATACGAGTAAAAAAGATTTGCCTAAGCTTAAGATGTGAAGAAATTCGACAAAAATCGATTTTCGGACCTAAGGGTAAAATGGTCATTTTGCAAAAGTCTAAGAGCAAAATGGTCATTTTGCCCAAATATAGACTATTGAATACCTTGATCGATAAAGTGATTAAATTTTTGAACTTTTGTTATTTTAGATCAAGAAAGTCGAGATTTGGGCTTAAATCGAGAAAGTGCGTGGTTAAAGACAAAAAGAGAATAATTAGTCGAAATTGTATTTGAGGTAAGTCCGTGTGATTAAATGAGCATGATATTTATGCCATTGTTATTATACTTGAAAATCTATCTTTCCATGATTGTATTAATGTTTAGGTTGATGATATTGTATATGAGAAAGTGATGTCAAATGTAAATAACATTTATGTGTTGATTGAATGCTTGGAGATTTGATGGAATATGATATTCCATTGAAACGAGTAAGTTGTATGTAAATAATACAACCACATTGTTATTATATGTGTTTAAATTGATATAGCATGAATTGCTTGGTTGTGGAAATGATTATGTTTGATGAATATTGAGATAGTAGAATTCCCGTTTGAACCTTAAGAAATAATTCGGATATTCATGCCATGACATTTGGGTTATTTGTGAGCCAGTGTAAGACCATGTCTAGGACATGGCATTGGCATTGAGATGAGAGCTAGTGTAAGACATGTCTGGGACATGCATCGACCTCGAGATGTAAGCCAGTGTAAGACATGTCTAGGACATGCATCAGCTATGAGATGTGTCAATGTAAGACCATGTCTTGGACATGACACCGGCACAGATATGTGAGAGCTAGTGTAGGACCATGCCTGGGACATGACATCGACTTGATGGATAAACCAGTGTAAGACCATGTCTGGGACAAGGCATTGGCATTATACCCTATGTTTGAGGCTTAGTGAATATCGGATAGCTTTTCGAATGGTTCAACGGTGAGAGTTATGGTTTAAACTAAATGAGAAAGGTTATGACCATACTGTGAGTGGTACAGGTACTTACATGAAATTGATGAGATGTGAATTCAATTCATGTTATATGATTAGTAAGAAATGAAAATGAGCATGTTGAGTAACACAGGTATATATGCTAAGCTCATGAGAAATGATTTCAGTTTATGATGCAACTTTAGTAAAGATGTAAATAGGTAATTCATGCTTATGAGAATGATTTTGTGATGACCTTGTGATTATATGTCTATACTTATGATGTATGAATATGTAACCTTACCAATGTGGTGAAAGTGAATTAATATGGTGTGATAAACTTAGTATCGTTAATTTACACTAAATCAATTTTGGACAGCAGCCATAGTCTGAATTTAAAAGTTAACCACAAATTTTGGAAATTGAGTTAGAGGTTGAATAAAATATGAAATTAAATAATAATGAGTCTAATTTCACATAGAAGAAACGGTGTAAGAAAAATAGTTTCATATTATGAAATATTTAAATAGTTGTGAGACAGAGTCAGAATGACTTTGAAATCCCCTATTTTGATTTGAGAAAATCAATGAAAAGTTTAAAAAAATAATTATGAATTATAATTTATATGCTTAGAGTTGTTAATGAGTCTATCTTCAATAGAAACAAACAGGAACCATCTGAGTCCAGTATTATGAGATAATTAATTTTTAGTGAAGAGGGGTCAGGACTGTCAAACAGCGAAAAAGGCTAAGTTTAAGGAATAAACTGTACTAATTGGCTAAACAAAAAATTCTAAAAATTATTTTGTAAGAAGATATGTGAGTCTAGTTTCAGGGAAAATTATAGAAAATTAATTTGGAGTTCTATAGCTCCAAATATAAATAATTTAGTGACTCTGACTCGAGAAAACAGCTTGACTGGAACATGAGTAAAAATTCAAATAGGGTTGTATTACCATGAGAAGCAAGTTGATAAATTGCTTATTATTTTTATACGGTCTTAATAAATCTTACTCCCTTCCTTTCCTTTCTTTTAGTGCTTTCAAGTTAGCTCAGAGTTGGAGATCGTCGGAGGCAACATCCCACTATCAAGTCGCTACCTTTGGAATAATGAAGTATATATTAGAAATTTCAAGTGAGTGGCATGTATAGAGATCTAGTTGATTGACATGTATTATTTTGCTTTGCCAAATGTATCGGCTTAAATTGAGTTATATGTATATGGCCATGAGATGTGGCTCATATTGATTATGGCTTGTAAGCCTAACTATTCATGTCATGTCTAATGTTTATAATGTGATTATGTTTGTTTGCCATGCATGGTTAGTAATATGACATGTGTGTTGGATGTATGCTCTATGGCCAATTGAGGTGGTCACAGGCATGTAGTAATTGCATGTTATATACACAATGTGATAATGATTGAAAATGAGTGCTTGATGGATAAGTTGGTAACCATTGTATAATGGTAAAAGTGGTCATCAAAATGACAAGTCTTATGAATGTGAAATAAGGAATCTAGACTAGGTATTGCATGAGTAGATGCATTACTTGTAAGAGGACATGTTAATGTTAAGGATATATCTTAATAAAGAGTGTTTAATCACTAAAATGATGCCATGATTTGCAAGAGATTATGGGTAATATGAAAGATTGGAAAATAGCCTAAGTGTTGGCCACACGGGCTGAGACATGGCTATGTGTCTAAACCGTGTGAGGGACATGGCTTGGAGACATAGGCATGTGCCCTGACCGTATGGTTCGCTGTACATGCTGACGTCATAAATAGAGAGTCACACAGTCTGAGGACACGGGCATGTCCCTATGTCCACACGGGCGTGTGACCTAGTTTCATGGGAAAATTTCCTAAGTTTTTCTGAGACTTTTCAAAGTTCTTGGGTTAGTCCCGAATTAATTTCGATGAATGTTTTGGGCTTCGTAGACCCAAATAAGGGACGACATGCATGTGTTTGAAAGGTTTTAAATTAAAAGAGATTTTATGACCCAATTTTTGCATGAATGTGTATGTTTAAGTCTGGTAATGTCTCATACCTTGTTCTGGCATCAGATATGGGTAAGGGATGTTACATTTGGTGGTATCAGAGCATAATTTTGTCGATTCTCGGACTAACCTAGCATGTGTAAGAGTCTAGCTATACATGCCACAAGTTTGTGATAGTGTGATGTCTCCCGATGCGAATGAGAACTATCTTGTGTGGGCAAGGTACTCTCTAACTGAGCAACACTCGATCATGTAGATAATGATGCTAAAGTATTCAAAAAAGTACAGTTACGAAGAGTTGAAACTCGAAAAGGTATGAATAAGAATTCGTGGAACGTATATGTACATATTTGTGATATGAGAAACATGAAATATTATAACGCCCCAATTTTTAGGTTTTCTGTGTTTCTGTAATTTTTAAAATTTGTGTGTTCTGGTTGGTTAAAATATATATTTTAGTAGGTTAGTGGGCCTTTGGAAGGCCCAAACTTAAGTTAAATCCATGGTAGTCTTCGAAATTTTAATTTTATGAACAGGTGATGCAATTGGCGTTTGGGCTTTTAAGAGTAAAGGGATAAAAGATGACACAAAAAGGAGTGTGGTGTAGTGATAAGGTGGCGCCACTTAGGGGACAAGGAAGTGACGCCATTAAGGAAGCAAGGGGTCCAAGGTTCAAGTCTTGGCTCTTGCAATATATTTTGGTTTTTCTTTACAATAAATATAGAAGTAAGTAGGTGTGCTTTAAAGTTTAATTTGTTGGATTTATGACACAAATGAGTTGATGGCCTAGTGGTGGTGGCGTGAGTTGGCATGTGAGAGGACTTTGGTTCGGATTCCTTGGCACGCAAAGGTTGATTATTTTGCTATGTGGGGACGGCAAGAGTTGGTGTTGGTTTTAAACTCTGGTGATGGAGGGATCCCACATCGGGAAGCTAACATAAGAGTAGATGGAGAGCTGGCTTTAAATAGAGCAAACCATGAGGAGAGTAGGCATACTTTTCTTGGCTGATCCCTTTCGCTTTGTGACGTGCTCGTTTGGGTTTGGTGTCAGCTAAGAGTGTTTGGAGCGCGGATTAACTGCAGTCTCCTAACAGGTGTGTATTTCTCATTACTCTAGCAGTAGAACGGCTATTTCGGTCCGCGATGGGCTAAAATGGGCCATGTGGTCCCAATGGGTCCGTAGGCCCAAGTGGATAAGTTGTAGAATTACTAAAATACCCCTGTAGGGTAGGACTACCGATTTACCCCTAGAGGGTAAAAATGACTATTTTGCCCCTCGTGCGTAAATGACTAACTTGTGTGATGATTGGGTTAGTTGACGTGGATTTATGTTAGTTATCGTTAATTCATAAGTCTAATGTGTTAGTGATCGATTGTAGGATTATCGCGTGGGAGATATCGTCATCAATCGTCATCAACCAGGTGTGTAAACGACACCCTCCCTTAGACTAAATCGGTAAAAGCCAAAATACCGAAACGTTGGTATTTTGTGAACTCGCGAGCGTGCGAGCGCTCGTGAGACAGTTGTTAATGAATATGGTGCATTTGGATGATTAGAGTGCAGAGTGTGCATTTTCGTGCACAACGGTATTTTTGGGTTTAATGGGCCAAAAACGGGCCAATGGGTCAACGGGCCCACTTTGGTAAAAAGACGAGGTAAGTACTTCTGATTACTTGGTAAACATTAGAAAAAGCATGAAACCTTAGCAATAGGTAACAATTACTAAATACCCTTATGCATGTAAAATTACAATTTTACCCTTAGGGTTATTTTTTTTCTGAAAAGCATGATGTTCTGTTTCTGTATATGTATGCTATGACATATTATTTCTGTTGCATGGGACATGGGTTTATATTGATGGAGGAAGCATTCTGGCAGCCTCGTTGCAATCTGGTGGCCTCGCCACATATATCTGTTCTGGTGACTTTGAGGTTTGATCTGTTTTGGGCTATGGTTGGGTTATGTTACACACTGAGTTTACCGAACTCAGCCTTTATTTTCATCTCTGCAGGAAATCCCCAACCATAGTGGGCTTGAAGCCGTGAGGGATTCAGAGTGACCACATCATCTGCAAAGTTGGTTTTACTAAGTTAGTTTATTTTTATTAATTTCTGATTTAATTTTGGGTTTTAAGTTATAATAAGGCCGCTATTTAAATTTCTTTTTTTGCTATGGTTTTATTTTCTGATTATATTTATACTATGTTGAAACTGCTAGTGTTAGGCTGCGTGGGTTTTCAAAATTAATAAACGTTTCCAAGACTCAACAAGCATAACAAATGGATAGCCTAAAGATTGATAAACCGACTTTTCATTCAACTGATGTTTTTACAAAGACCACTCCAACCACTTAAACCAACGAATGCATACTAAGTCGTAAGTCCACGTGACACATCAAATTTGGCCACAACATCTGGGCCGGGTTTGGGGTGTTATATTTAGTGGTATCAGAGCAGGGTTGTAACAACTCGGCTGTGGAACGGGTCTAAAAACGAGAGTTTATAAAGAAACTCTGAATAAAGGTTTTCGAAAATCATTTTCTTTTTTATAGAACTTGATTATAAATTATTTTCGAGAATATTTCCAATATTTTCTTTTTATAAATAGATGATTTTAAAGATTAAAATCAGTTTTCTAAAATTAGGTTTTTTTTAGAAGGTGGCACATCGAATCTCCGGCCCAAGTCTGTAAGTTTTCTGAGCCTTTTCTAATTGTTTCTGAAATATCTGTTATATGCTTGTACAAAATCTTATCATGGTACTTTAGTTAGGGTAACACTGGAACTATAGAAACTTTGATAAGTAGACTGAGACTGTAGCTAGGCTACCGCAAAAGGAAACAAATTAAAAGTCTGAATTATTGTTATTCATAAGATATCTGTAATAAACACTGAAATATTAAACTGATTCGTAAAACTCTTAATCAGATAATATGAAATGAGTACACGAGCAGCTCGTGGAAGAGGCTGTGGACGTGGCCGAGGTAATGCTCAGGCTGAATCTTCGTCTTCAGGACATGTACCGGCAGCAGATGCACCGGTACCACAGGCAACGAAGGTAGAGTCTCATGATCGAGGTGCCGGGGACGATACTCTGTCCCAGGCAATGGTTCGAGTTTTGGAAAGGGTTGCTGGGACAAGTACGGGAAACAAAATTTAGGGGTCTATTTCTGAACGGCTCCGGGCCAATGGAGTAGAGATATTTAGGGGCGTATCTAGTGTAGCTCTAAATGTGGCTGAGTATTGGTTAGAAGCCACAGAGCGGATTATGGATGATCTGGATTGCTCTGTGGAGCAAAAGCTGAAGGGAGCCATATCATTACTCAGGGATGAGGCTTATCAGTGGTAGCTCACGGTGAGAGATGGAACTCCTGCTAACCGTGTGACTTGGGAGCTGTTTAAGACAGCTTTCAAAGGAAAGTATGTTTAGGCTAGTTACGTGGAAGCTCGCCGGAAAGAATTTCTGAACCTGGTCCAAGGGAGTAAGTCAGTAGCTAAGTATGAGTCTGAGTTTCTGAGACTGAGCCGGTATGCTTATGGGATTGTCGCTACGGAGTATGAGCGTAGCGTACGCTTCGAGGATGGTCTCAGAGATGAACTCTGGGTGCTGATTGCTCCGCAGAGGGAGCGTAACTTCGCTGCTTTAGTGGAGAAAGCTAAGATAGCTGAGGAAGTGAAGCATACAGAAAGACAGAATCGTGAGAAAGATCGAAACAGTTTTAGGAGAGATTTAGGACTTTCATGTGGTATGAATAGGAATGTTAGGAGAGCAAGGGTAATGGAGCCAGTTCGAGCAGTACCGATGAATGCTGTTAGACGGCAGGGTTGTAGGAATTGTGGGAAAATGCATATGGGCGAGTTTCAAAAACATTCTGGTGCATGTTTCCGATGCGGATCTATGGAGCATAGGGTTAAGGATTGTCCCCAGGAACCAGATCAGGTTCAAGTTTTAGAGTAGAGGGTCGCTCAACCAGTGAGGGGTGGACCATAGTTTTCGAGAGGACGTGGGCAAGGCAGAGGTAGTAATGGAAACGATCGAGGCGGAGGAGTGCCTGGCAGGGGTGTTGGATTTGCTGAGGCTCGTCAGCCGACGTTGGTGTATGCAGCTCGTCGCCGAGAGGAGGGTAATGCACCTAACATCATAACTGGTACATTTCTGATTTTCAGTATGCCGTACACTACGTTGATAGATGTTGGATCTACTCATTCATATGTTACATGTGCTATATCTGGGTCGCTGGGTGTGTACTCTGAGGAGACCATGAGTGGGGTATCTATACTAAGTCCTTTGGTCACTTGGTTAGGGTAGATAAACTGTATAGAGATGTGCATATAGAAACTCAAGGAAAAGTTTTCTCTGGAGATCTGATGAGCTACCTTTTGGAGAATTCGATCTCATTTTGGGAATGGATTGGCTTGTTAAGCATAGGGCTACTCTAGATTGTGCTGCTAAGCAAATGATGTTAAATACCACAAAGGATGGGGAGGTTTTGGTGATAGGCGAGCGTAGGGATTATCTGTCTAATGTGGTGCTAGCATTGAGAGCCGAGAAGTGGATTCGAAAAGGATGTGAGGCTTATTTGGCATTTGTAAGCCAATCGAAAACTGAGTATCTGACAGTGGATAAAGTTAAAACTGTCAAGGATTTTCAAGATGTTTTTCTAGAGGAGCTTTTAGGTTTGCCCCTGAACCGAGAGGTTGAGTTTGGAATCGACTTGTTACATGAAACGGCACTGGTGTCCATTGCACCTTATAGGATGGCACTGAAGGGTTTGGTAGAGCTGAAAGCCCAAATTCAAGAGTTATTGGATAGAGGCTTCATTAGACCAAGTGTGTCTCCGTGGGGAGCACCAGTGTTGTTCGTAAAGAAGAAAGATGGATCAATGCGGATGTTCATCGATTATCGGCAGTTGAACAAATTGACGATTAAGAACAAGTACCCACTGTCGAGAATCGATGATTTATTCGACCAACTTAGAGGAGCTTCAGTATTTTCCAAGATTGACCTTCGATCTGGGTATCATCAGTTGAGAGTTAAGGAGGTGGATATTCACAAGACAGCATTCAGAACTCGGTATGGTCACTATGAGTTCTTGGTTATGCCATTTGGGTTGACGAACGCACCTGCAACATTTATGGATCTGATGAATCGGGTGTTCCAGCCATACTTGGATCGATTCGTGGTCGTCTTTATCGATGATATTCTGGTTTT
Source organism: Gossypium hirsutum (assembly GCF_007990345.1). Taxonomy (NCBI): domain Eukaryota; kingdom Viridiplantae; phylum Streptophyta; class Magnoliopsida; order Malvales; family Malvaceae; genus Gossypium; species Gossypium hirsutum. The sequence continues at coordinate 50,763,669 of NC_053425.1, read as the reverse complement.
TTCTGAAACTGTGGAGAAGAATGATTAGCATCGTCGTATTGTGCTGCAAGTACTGAGGGAGAAAGAGCTTCATGTGAAATTCAGTAAGTGTGAGTTCTGGTTGAGAGAGGTAACTTTTTTAGGGCATGTTATCTCTGTTGAAGGGATCAAGGTGGACCCTCGAAAGATTGAAGCGATTCTGAGATGGAAGCCACCGAGGTCAGTGTCAGAAATTTGAAGTTTTCTGGGTTTAGCTGGGTACTATAGAAGGTTTGTGGAAGGATTTTTTGTGATGGCAGCACTTTTGACAAAGCTTATAAGGAAGGGAGTACCGTTTGTTTGGACTGAGAAACAACAGGAATCTTTTAAGAAGCTGAAGAAAGTTCTGACCGAGGCACCTCTACTGATTCAGCCGGAGTCCGGAAAAGATTTTACCGTATGCAGTGATGCATCACATATAGGGTTGGGCTGTGTGCTAATGCAAGAGGGTAAAGTGGTTGCTTATACATCGCGACAGCTTAAACCACATGAAGTTAACTATCCTACTCATGATCTGGAGTTGGCGGCGGTAATTTTCGCGCTTAAGATTTGGAGACACTACCTGTATGGAGAAAGGCGTATTATATATATAGATCATAAGAGTCTTAAGTACTTGCTGACTCAGAAGGAGCTGAACCTTAGGCAGCGGAGATGGATAGAGTTGCTTAAGGATTATGACTGCGCGATTGAGTATCACCCAGGCAAAGCTAATGTGGTGGCTGATGCCCTAAGTCGTAGAACTGTATCGGATCTGAGAGCCATGTTTGCTCATTTGAGTCTGTATGAAGACAGTAGTCTGTTAGCAGAACTGCAAGTTAGGCCGACTTGGGTGGATGAGATTAAGGAAAAACAGTCGAGGGATGAGTCCCTGGTTTCTCGATTCTAGCAGGTTAAGAATGGGGATACTTCTGAGTTCGGACTAAACAGTGAGGGAGTTCTGTGTTACCGAGGTAGAGTTTGTATTCTGAAGGACTCTGACTTGAGGCAAGCAATTCTGAAAGAAGCTCATGGAGGTCTGTGTACTATGCATCCTGGAGGGAGTAAAATGTATCGCAACTTAAAGGAGTTGTATTGGTGGCCTGGATTGAAGCGAGAAGTAATTGAAGTTGTGGGAAAATGTATGACTTGTCAGCAAGTGAAAGCTGAACATCAATTACCTTCCGGACTTTTATAGCCAGTGAAAGTACCACTTTGGAAGTGGGAGAGGGTAACCATAGATTTTGTGAGTGGGTTGCCCTTGACACCGTCGAAGAAGGACTCGATTTGGGTAATTGTGTATAGGTTGACCAAATCTGCTCATTTCATACCTGTCCGCACTGATTATTCACTTCAAAAGTTAGCCAAATTGTATGTGGCGGAAATAGTACGACTTGACGGAGTGCCAGTGTCGATTATTTCTGATTGAGATCCTAGATTCACATCTCGATTTTGGCAAAAGTTGCATAAGGCGTTGGGTACGCGGTTGCACTTTAGTACAGCCTTTCATCCTCAGACTAATGGTCAGTCAGAAAGAGTTATTCAGATTCTGGAAGGCATGTTGAGGGGATGCGTTATCGACTTTCAAGGCAGTTGAGAGGATTACTTACCGTTGGCAAAGTTTGTATACAACAATATTATCAGGCAAGTATTCAAATGGCACCTTATGAGGCACTGTATGGGCGAAGATGTCGTACACCTAGTTGTTGGACCGAGTTGGGTGAACCACAGGTTCTTGGACTTGAGTTGGTGGCAGATACTGAGGATAAGGTCAAGTTGATTAGAGACCGGTTGAAGGAAGCATCTGATAGATAGAAGTCATATGCAGATTTGAAGTGCAAAGAAATTCAGTACTCTGAGGGTGATATGGTCTTCTTGAAGGTTTCACCTTGGAAGAAAATATTAAGGTTTGGGATGAAAGGCAAGTTAAGTCTGCGGTTCATTGGGCCTTATCGGATTCTTAAGCGAGTGGGTCCATGGCTTATCAGTTGGAGCTACCTCTAGAATTGGATAGGATTCATGATGTCTTTCATGTCTCCATGTTAAGGTGGTATCGTTCTGACCCTACTCATGTTGTGCTGGTTACAGAGATCGAGGTCCAAACAGACTTGACGTTTGAGGAAGAGCCTGCGCAGATTTTGGATCGAGATGTTAAGATTTTGAAGAGGAAATCAGCTCCGCTAGTAAAGGTGCTGTGGCGTAATCATGGCAGAGAGGAAGCTACTTGGGAGCCAGAAGTGGTGATGCGTTGACAATATCCTCATTTGTTTGATTCAGGTAAAATTTCGAGGACGAAATTTCTTTAAAGAGGGCAGAGTTGTAACGCCCCAATTTTCAGGTTTTCTGTGTTTCTGTGATTTTAAAATTTGTGTGTGTCCTGGTTGGTTAAAATATATATTTTAGTAGGTTAGTGAGCCTTCGGAAGGCCTAAACTTAAGTTAAATCCCTCATAGTCTTCGAAATTTTAATTTTATGAACAGGTGATGCAATTGGCGTTTGGGCTTTTAAGAGTAAAGGGGTAAAATATGACACAAAAAGGAGTGTGGTGTAGTGTCAAGGGGGCACCACTTAGGGGACAAGGAAGTGACGCCATAGAGGAAGCAAGGGGTCCAAGGTTCAAGTATTGGCCCTTGCAATATATTTTGGTTTTTCTTTTCAATAAATCTGGAAGCAAGTAGGTGCACTTTAAAGTTTAATGTGCTGGATTTATGACACAAATGAGTTGATGGCCTAGTGGTGGTGGCGTGAGTTGGCATGTGAGAGGACTTTGGTTCGAATCCCTTGGCACGCAAAAGTTGATTATTTTGCTATGTTGGGACGGCAAGAGCTGGTGTTGGTTTTAAACTCTGGTGATGGAGGGATCCCACATCGGGAACCTAACATAAGAGTAGATGGAGAGCTGGCTTTAAATAGAGAAAACCATGAGGAGAGTAGGCATACCCTTCTTGGCTGATCCCTTTCGCTTTGTGACGTGCTCGTTTGGGTTGGGCGTCAGCTAAGAGTGTTTGGAGTGCGGATTAACTGCAGACTCCTAACAGGTGTGTATTTCTCATTACTCTAGCAGTAAGACAGCTATTTCGGGCCGCGATGGGCTGAAATGGGCCATGTGGTCCCAGTGGGTCCGTAGGCCCAAGTGGATAAGTTGTAGAATTACTAAAATACCTAGTAGGGTAGGACTACCGATCCACCCCTGAAGGGTAAAAATGACTATTTTGCCCCTCGTGCGTAAATGGCTAACTTGTGTGATGATTGGGTTAGTTGACGTGGATTTATGTTAGTTATCGTTAATTCGTAAGTCTAATGTGTTAATGATCGATTGTAGGATTATCGCGTGGGAGATATCGTCATCAACCAGGTGTGTAAACGACACCCTCCCTCAGACTGAATCGGTAAAAGCTGAAATACTGAAACGTTGGTATTTTGTGAACTCGCGAGCGTGCGAGCGCTCGTGAGACAGTAGTTAATGAATATGGTGTATTTGGATGATTAGAGTGCAGAGTGTGCATTTTCGTGCACAATGGTATTTTTGGGCTTAATGGGCCGAAAACGGGCCAATAGGCCAACGAGCCCACTTTAGTAAAAAGATGAGGTAAGTAGTTCTGATTACTTGGTAAACGTTAGAATAAGCATGAAACCTTAGCAATAGGTAACAATTACTGAAATACCCTTATGCATGCAAAATTACGATTTTATGCCTAGGGTTTTTCGTCTAAAAAGCATGATGCTCTGTTTCTATATACGTATGCCATGACATATTATTTCTGTTGCATGGGACATGGGTTTATATTGATGGAGGAAGCGTTCTGGCAGCCTCGTTGCAATCTGGTGGCCTCGCCACATATATATATGTTCTGGTGGCCTAGCCACAATATCTATATCTGGTGACTTCATCATAATATCTGGCAGCTTCGCTGCAATTTCTGTGGTGTGTAGCGGTTGGGTGGGTCGAGTAGTCTCCCCACATGGTGTAAGGTTGGTACGGGGGTGTTATGGATGGCTCTGGGTTGGGATTTCCGCATTCATGATATATTTATTCTGTATCTGCTATGGGCCAATGGGTTTCATTCTAATATCTGTACTGGGCCAAGGCCCAGATAAGTCTGACTCTGAGGTTTGATCTATTTTGGGCTATGGTTGGTTTATGTTACACACTGAGTTTACCGAACTCAGCCTTTATTTTCATCTCTGCAGGAAATCCCCAACCATAGTGGGCTTGGAGCCGTGAGGGATTCGGAGTGGCCACATCATCTGCAAAGTTGGTTTTACTAAGTTAGTTTATTTTTATTATTTTTATATTTTGATTTAATTTTGGGTTTTAAGTTGTAATAAGGCCGCTATTTAAATTTCGTTTTCCACTATGGTTTTATTTTTTGATTATATTTATACTATGTCGAAACCGCTAGTGTTAGGTTGTGCGGGTTTTCAAAATTAATAAACATTTCCAAAACTCAACAAGCATAACAAATGGATAGACTAAAGATTGATAAACCGGCTTTTCATTCAACTGCTGTTTTTACAAAGACCACCCCAATCACTTAAACCAACGAATGCATACTAAGTCGTAATTCCATGTGACACGTCAGATCTGGCCACAACGTCTGGGCCGGTTTGGGGTGTTACAAATATAATGTATGCATGGTATAATGAACTTATCTATGATTGATTGATAATCCCATGGTGTAAATGATTGATTTTTTCAAGTGAATACATGTGTTTAGATAACTTACTAAAAATACGGGTAGAAAGAATGTTCATGTATACTTATTTTAATGAATATGGTTGGCAGATTCACATAGTCTAAGTATAAGTGTTAAATTGCTTGGATTGATACATGTTTGTAATGATATGCATAAGATGATGTATGAAATGAAAGTACAGAATGGAATATACTTATCCACGTTTGTTGGCTCTCGTATGATGTTATGTATATGACTGGTTTGATTAAATGAATGGGATAAGTAAAGTTACTTAGAATTCATAGAGTGCATGTATGATTATACCTATCTAAATGATATAACTGGAAAGTTGGCATAAAACGAATATGAACGTTGGTCTTTCTGAAATGAACGATATGATTTTGATGATATTGCTATGATGATGAAACTTGTGTTACATGTGTATGTATATGAGAGTCGAGTTAGAGGCCCTACGACCTCACCCCGCTTATCGGAGTGGTGTATTGTAATGGAATTTCACGGGAATTGCACTGAATAAATTCACAAGTATGAAACCAAAGAGTTCAATGGAGAAATATCTATAAACATGATTAAAGATTGAGAATGAGTTGATGAGTAAGCCAGAGCTAGAAAAGTATTAGGTTGACGTAAAGATTATGTGAGTTATGCACTGTCACGTTAGAGAAGAATGTAATTTGGTAAATCAAATTACTCAGGTACGAGGTTGAGAAAGTGTAATAATATGAGATTTGTGATGACAAAAATAGTTAGAGGAATAATATTTGAAACATGAAATGTCTGAGTATGGAAATCATAGCGAGTAGATGATGACTGTCTTGCTTGATATATTTTAAGAGATCATTGTTCACGGAAGTATTATAGTGGTTATCTATCTTTTGATGAAATTCTTGTTATATAAGAATGTTATCTGATCTTAATGTCAGACGAAGACATTGTCAGTCTGACTGGTTTATAATCTATTTGCTCTACCTCTTGTCAAACGAAGAAAGTATTCTGTTATATTCAGTCTAATGGGAACTTATGAGAAAATGCACATGATGCTATGATTCTGTTTCTCTAAATTATCATATTTGATTCCAGTGGGATTAAATGATACTTTCTTCTAGACTTTTCCCTCTAAGGAATTATCGAAGTCTTTTATATTATCTGAAGAGGTTTTTTTCGGACTTCCGATATAGTCCCGTATCTTGGAATTTCTCTATCCTGGATCTCTTTACTTGGTTTTCTTGTTATCTTTGTTCCATAATCTGTCAATTATGACTCATGTTCAAGTGTGTTCTTTAGCTTGCGATAATCATGTCAAGTGTGACTATGCTTCTAATTTGATCATGGTAATGTGGTGATTTTAGTATTTGGATTTCTCTAATTTACGTATAAGGATTTGACATCGACAAAGACCTAAGTGGTGAAATTTTGAATTTCAATTGGTATGATAGATCTTTTTTCTCAAGTAAGTTAATTGAAATTAATGCTTCAATTGAGATATCTGTGTTATTTGGGATAATGCAATCGTATGATCTTTGAGAAAGAAAATTGTGGCTATGAGTACTTGGACAGAAAAACTGAAAACTTACACAGAAATTTTGTGAGGAACCCTCAGGAATAGGTATTAGTGGTCGAATTTGGAACTCGACATTGTTGATTTTTGTGCATGAATTCTAGAAATGTTGAAAAGTTTAAGGATGCATATCAAGTGTCATTAGAATTATTTCTGCCTGTGTTAGCGCTAAAAAGGAGATGAGAAAAAGTTGATATGGATTTCATATATGGATTATTCCTATCTCTGAAAGAGAAAAATGTTATGAGACTTATTGTTAAATGTTTGACGAGATATGTAAATCATGCCGGTATATACTAAATTTTTGCTAATCAAATTCATGGAATTTTGTGTTTTTATGATTGTTAGATTTCTTGGAATTCTAGTCTCCACAAATCAGATTGAGATCCAAGTTTTATATCATGATTTCTTGGGGAAACTAAAGGAGGCTTTGGAATTTATAAGCAACTGAGAGTTGAATTGGTAAACAATTGGACTGTGTGAAATTATAGAAAGCATAAGACCAAGATGAACTGACTACTTTCACTTTTTAAATTCAAAAAGATTCAAGTAAGAGTGTATATGTAGCATGATAGCATGGATCAGACCTTTGAGTGCATGAACTCACTGGTAGAGCTTAAGGCTTGATGAAAGCATCGTATAACGAAGATTCACTCATGATTCGAATATGAGAAATTAATGAGACAAGTATTAAAGGTACAAAAGAGTAAAAGTTCTTTGGCAATGATTGTGAGAAAGAGAAGTTTATGTGAAAACCAAACCACTTTTCTGGTAACACTTTCAGGGATGAAAGTCCCTAAGGGGGAGAATTGTAACAGCCTGGTTTTGGACCTAGTCAGAACAGTGGTTTTGAAACCACTATTTCGGGGCCGAAGAAATTATTTTTAATATTATTTTATATGATATAGCATGATTATGAGTGCATGAAAATTTTGGTGAATTAATTTTAGTGTTTGTGAGCTTAATTTTGAAAAAGACTAAATCACATAAAAGGAAAAAGTTGTGATTTGCTAGCTAAATATGTTAAATTGCTAGAGAACCATAATTAGGGGTGTTTAAAGTGAAAATAGACCCCTTTCACAAGCTTTCCAGCCATAGAGACAAATAGGAGTTGAAAAGTCAAAGTTAGGTGACTTTTTTGGTAATAAATAAAACAAAAAGAAAAAGTTGTCATCCTTTCATCTTTTTTTACTTCTTCCACCGAAAATGGTAGCAAGGACGGGGCTTGGAAAACTCAAAATATCAGCCACTTATATTCTTTGCAAGTAAGTGATTTAGATGTCTATTTTTAATAATTTTTGTACTTTTGGAACCATTGTAGCATGAACTAGCTAATGGAGGGACTATTTTGTGAAATGGTTAATAGTCTAGGGATTTTCCTTGAAAGAATTTATGTTGTTTACTGAATTTTTATGAAAGAAAATGAGTCTTGGGTGTCTTATAAACAACTTTTTGTGAAAGGTGTTAGCATGAAAACACCTAAAAAGACTATATTGCATAAGTTGTAAAATAGATGTTAAGTATGTGAAATAGTGGGAAATTGGAGTTTCTGTAAGAGTAAAAAGGGTTCGGCTAAGCTCAAGATGTGAAGAAATTCGACAAAAATCGATTTTCGAACCTAGGGGTAAAATAGTCATTTTGCAAAAGTCTAAGGGCAAAATGGTCATTTTGCCCAAATATAGGTTATTGAATACCTTGATCGATAAAGTGATTAAATTTTTGAACTTTTGTTATTTTAGATCAAGAAAATTGAGATTTGGACTTAAATCGAGAAAGTGCATGGTTAAAGACAAAAAGAGAATAATTAGCAGAAATTGCATTTGAGGTAAGTCCATGTGATTAAATGAGCATGATATTTATGCCATTGTTATTATACTTGAAAATATATTTTGTCATGATTGTATTAAAGTTTAGGTTGATGATATTGTTATGAGAAAGTGATGTCAAATGTAAATAACATTTATGTGTTGATTGAATGCTTGGAGATTTGATGGAATATGATATTCCATTGAAACGAGTAAGTTGTAGTTGTATGTAAATAATACAACTACATTGTTATTATATGTGTTTAAATTGATATAGCATGAATTGTTTAGTTGCGGAAATGATTATGTTTGATGAATATTGAGATAGTAGAATTCTCGTTTAAACCTTAAGAAACAATTCAGATATTCATGCCATGACATTTGGGTTATTTGTGATCCAGTTTAAGATCATGTCTGGGACATGGCATTGGGATTGAGACAAGAGCTAGTGTAAGACATGTTTGGGACATGCATCGGCCTCGAGATGTAAGCCAGTATAAGACATGTATGGGACATGCATCGGCTACAAGATGTGTCAGTGTAAGACCATGTCAGGGACATGGCATCGGCCTCAATTTTGATAGTCAGTGTAAGACCATGTCTGGGACATGGCCTCGACTTGATGGATGAGCCAGTGTAAGACCATGTCTGGGACATGGCATCAGCATTATACCCTATGTTTGAGGCTTAGTGAATATCTGATAGCTTTCCGAATGGTTCAATGGTGAGAATTATGGTTTAAACTAAATGAGAAAGGTTATGACCATACTGTGAGTGGTATAGGTACTTATATGAAATTGATGAGATGTGAATTCAATTCATGTTATATGATTAGTAAGAAATGAAAATGAGCATGTTGAGTAACACAGGTATGTATGACAAGCTCATGAAAAATGATTTCAGTTTATGATGCACTTTTAGTGAAGATGTAAATAGGTAATTCATGCTTATGAGAATGATTTTGTGATGACCTTGTGATTATATGTCTATACTTATGATATATGAGTATGTAAGCTTACCAATGTGGTGAAAGTGAATTAATATGGTGTGATAAACTTAGTATCGTTAATTTACACTAAAACAATTTTGTACAGTAGCCATAGTCCGACTTTAAAAGTTAACCAAAAATTTTGGAAATTGAGTTAGAGGCTGAATAAAATATGAAATTAACTAATTTCACATAGAAGAAACGGTGTAAGAAAAATAGTATCATATAATGAAATATTTAAATTGTTGTGAGACAGAGTCAGAATGACTTCGAAATCCCCTATTTTGATTTGAGAAAATCATTGAAAAGTTTACAAAAATAATTGTGAGTTATAATTTATATGCTTAGAATTCTTAATGAGTCTATTTTCAAGAGAACAAAACAGGAACATCATCTGAGTCCAGTATTATGAGATAATTAATTTTTTGTGAAGAGGGGTTAGAGCTGTCGGACAGCGAAAAAGGGTAACTTTAAGGAATAAACTCTACTAATTGGCTAAACGAAAAATTCTGAAAATTATTTTTTAAGAAGATATGTGAGTCTAGTTTCAGGGAAAATTATGGTACTTAATTTGGAGTTCCGTAGCTCCAGATATAAATAATTTAGTGACTCTGACTTGAGAAAATAGCTTGACTGGAACATAAGTAAAAAAGCAAATAGGGTTATATTACCATGAGAAGCAAGTTGATAAATTGCTTATTATTTTCATACGGTCTTACTAAGCTATAAAGCTTACTCCCTTCCTTTCCTTTCCTTTAGTGTTTTCAGGTTAACTCAGAGTTGGAGATCATCGGAGGCAGCATCACAATATCAAGTCGCTACTTTTGGAATAATGAAGTATATATTAGAAATTTCAAGTGAATGGCATGTATAGAGATTTAGTTGATTAACATGTATTATTTTTCTTTGGCCAAATGTATTGGCTTTAATTGAGTTATATGTACATGGCCATGAGATGTGGCTCAAATTGATTATGGCTTATAAGCCTAGCTATTCATGTCATGTCTAGTGTTTATAATGTGATTATGTTTGTTTGCCATGCATGGTTAGTAATATGACATGTGTGTTGGATGTATGCTCTATGACCAATTGAGGTGGTCATAGCCATGTAGTAATTGCACGTTATATACACAACGTGATAATGATTGAACATTAGTGCTTGATGGATAAGTTGGTAACCATAGTATAATGGTAAAAGTGGTCATCAAAATGACAAGTCTTATGAATGTGAAATAAGGAATCTAGACTTGGTATTGCATGAGTAGATGCATTACTTGTAAGTGGACATGTTAATGTTAAGGATATATCTTAATAAAGAGTGTTTAATCACTAAAACGATGCCATGATTTGCGATTTTGATGTGCATAAGGTTGTAAGAGATTATAGGTAACATGAAGGCTTGGAAAATAGCCTGAGGTTGGCCACACGGGCTGAGACACGACCATGTGTCTCAGCCGTGTAAGGGACACGGCCTGGAGACACAGGCGTTTGGCCTGGTCGTGTGGTTCGATGTACATGCTGACGTCATAAACAGAGAGTTACACGGTCTGGGAACACGGGCATGTCCCTATGTCCACACGGGTGTGTGACCCTGTTTCATGGGAAAATTTCCTAAGTTTTCCTGAAACTTTGTAAAGTTCTCGGTTTAGTCTCGAATCAATTCCAATGAATGTTTTGGGCTTCGTAGATCCAAATAAGCGACAACCTGCGTGTGTTTGAAAGGTTTTGAATTAAAAGAGATTTTATGGCCTGGTTTTTGCATGATTGTGTATGTTTAAGCCCGGTAATGTCTCGTACCCTGTTCCGGCATCGGATATGGGTAAGGGTGTTACATGAGGCACACGGCCTGTTCACACAGGCGTGTGACCTTTTAAAAGTTGAAAATTTTTCTATGTTCTGAAACTTCCTGATGTTATCGAATTAGTCTTAAATGTATTATTTAGACCTTGTATGATTGTTTAAAGTTTGTGTTAAATATGTATGATCTATATTTTATTGAGTTGAGAAATTTTTTTTCTGTGGTTGTTTGGATCTGAGTTGTGAGTCCGGTAATGCCTCTTAACCTATTCCAGTGACGGTTACTGATTAGGGTTGTTGCATTTTATTGGTATCATAGCTATGGTTTGGTAGGTTCTAGGACTGGCATAGCATTTGTGAGTCTAGCTATACATGCCATATTTATGAACTGTATTAGTGTAATGAATCCTGGCATTGAAATGTGATTTTATATAGCAAATGGATCCCGAAAGAGCCGTAGCAGTCGATGTTGAAAGTAATGCGTCTGCTCCCGCACAAGGGATGGTGCAAGCTAATTCTCAACCGGCTACGAGTAGCCATGATGGTGAGGCTAGACAAGCCTTGTATCAGATGATGAATGATTGGTTCACCCAATATATTAGTACCAATCTGGCTCTACAACAACCTCCACCCTGGTTAATCTTCCTCAAGCTCCTGTTATGCCACTACTGAATTCGGTTCAGTTAAATAGACCACAGTCGATAAGATTAAAAAATATAAGGCTGGAGAGTTCTGAGCTACAATGAGTGATGATACTGAAAACGTTGAATTCTGGTTAGAGAATACAGTAAGAGTGTTTGACGAATTATTATTAAATCTTGAAGAATGCATAAAATGTGTTGTTTCCCTTCTGAGAGATACGACGTACCATTGGTGGAAGACTTTGACATTTGTGGTTCTGAGTGAACGGATTACTTGGGATTTCTTCCAAGCTAAATTACGAAAGAAATATATTAGTCAGAGATTCATTAATCAGAAATGCAAAGAATTTCTCGAGCTTAAACAAGGTTGTATGTCTGTCACAGAATACGAGCGGGAATTTGTAAGGTTGAGTTAGTATGCTCGAGAATGTGTATCTTCAAAAGCAATAATGTGCAAAAGATTTGAAGATGGTTTGAACGAGGATATTCGTTTGTTAGTCGGGATTCTGGAAATCAAAGAATTTGTTGTACTAGTGGAACGAGCATGTAAAGCTGAAGATCTTGGGAAAGAGAAAAGAAAAGCTGATTTTGAAGCTAGAGAGATACGAAAGAGATCATCGGGCAAATCATTTCAATCTGGATCAAAGAAGTTTAGAGCTGATAATAGTCGTTCAAAGACTAGTGTGGGATATTCGAATAGAGATCGTGTTAGATCGCAATCAAATTTCAAATCTTCAGCTATGTTTATTGCCAATGTTGATAATGCAAAGAATGAAAAGCCTGAGTGTGATTAATGTGGAAGATGACATTTCAGAGAATGTTGGGAAAAAGTAATAACAGAGCTTGTTATAGTTGTGGTTCACAAAATCATTTTATAAAAGATTGCCCAGATTTAGCTGAAAAAGAAAATGTTCAGAATCTGAGGCAGAGTGGTAATGCTTCTCGTGGTAGACCTCCCAGAAATTCGAGAAATATAAATGGTAGTCAAAGAGGAACAAAAGACACAAGATTTGAGGCTCGTGCACCTGCCAAAGCCTATGTATCAGAGCTCACGAGGAAGCTTCATCTCCAAATGTGATTATGGGTACATTTACTATCTATGATACTTCTGTGATTGCTTTGATAGATCCTGGATCGGCACATTCATATATATTCATGAACCTAGTGAACAGTAATACTTTACCTGTAAAGTCTACTGAATTTGTAATTAGAGTTTCTAACCCCCTAGGCAGATATGTTCTGCTTCATAAAGTATGCAAGAATTATCCGTTAATGTTTCAAGACACTTGTTTTCTAGCTAATTTGATGTTGTTACCTTTTGATGAGTTTGGTATAATTCTGGGTATGGATTGATTAACTTTGAATGATGCTATGGTGAACTGAAAATTGAAAACTATTGATTCGAGATGTAAGAATGATGAAATAGTCAGAATTGAATTTAGTGATTTAAATGGATTGCGTACTGTAATATCTTCGATGAAAGCTTTAAGTATTGTGGGAAAGGGTTGTGAAGCTTATTTTTCATATGTGATTGATTCGAGAGTGTCAGAAAAGAAAGTTGAATCAGTCCTTGTTGTGTGTGAGTTCCCTGATGTAGTTCTTGAAGAACTTTCGAGATTACCTCCGGTTTAAAGAGGTAGAATTTGGTATTGAATTGGTACTAGTACTACCCTAATTTCAATAGCTTTGTACAGAATGACTCTGACCGAGTTAAAATAATTAAAGTCTTAGTTGCAAGAGTTGACCGATAGAGGATTTGCCAGACCGAGTTTCTCACCATGGGGTGGTCTGGTTTTATTTGTGAAAAAGAAAGACGATACGATGAGAATGTGTATCAATTATCGTCAGTTGAATAAAGTGACTATCAAGAATAAATATCCTCTGCCCCGAATTGATGATTTGTTTGATCAATTGAAAGGAGTTGTGGTGTTTTGGAAAATAGATTTGAGATCAGGCTATTATCAATTGCGAGTGAAAGACTTAGATATTCCGAAAATTGCCTTTCGAATGAGATACAACCACTATGAATTCTTAGTTATGCCTTTCGGATTGACTAACGCACCTGCTATCTTTATGGATTTGATGAATAGAATTTTTAAACCGTATCTAGATCAATTTGTTGTTGTATTTATTGATGATATATTGATTTATTCACGTGATGAATCCGAACATGCCGAGCATATTAGATTAGTGCTACAAATTATGCGAGATAAACAGTTGTATGCAAAATTTAGTAAATGTGAGTTTTGGTTGCGAGAAGTTGGTTTTCTGGGTCATATTGTATCAGCCTCTAGTATCTGAGTGGATCCGAGCAAAATTTTAGCTATTTTTTATTGGAAACCTCCAAGGAATGTCTCTGAAGTCTGTAGTTTTCTAGGACTTGCTAGTTATTATAGAAGATTCATAAAAGGCTTAACGATGATTGTGACTCCGTTGACAAAACTGCTTGAAAAATATGTGAAATTTGAGTGGTCAGAAAAGTGTTAGAACAGTTTCTATTAGCTGAAATCATTGTTGACTGAAGCTCCGGTATTGGTACAACCTGAATCGGGCAAAGAATTTGTGATCTACAGTGATGCTTCATTGATTGGTTTGGGATGTGTTTTGATGCAAGAAGGCAAAGTCATTGCTTATGCTTCGAGAAGTTGAAGCCGCATGAAAAGAACTATCCCACCCACGATCTTGAATTAGCTGCGATTGTGTTTGCTCTAAAGATTTGGCGCCATTACTTGTTCGGTGAGAAGTGTCATGTATACTCTGATCATAAGAGTTTGAAATATTTGATGACTCAGAAAGATCTGAATCTGCAACAGAGAAGATGGTTAGATTTGCTAAAAGATTATGAACTTGTAATTGATTATCATCCGGGAAAAGCAAATGTTGTTGCTGATGCCTTGAACCGAAAATTGTTGTTTGCTTTGCTTGCGATGGATACTCGTTTGGTTTTATTAGATGATGGTTCAATTTTAGCTGAATTAAAAGCAAGACCTTTGTTCTTACAGTAGATTATCGACGCTCAAAAGATTGATAATGATATTTTAGCTAAACGATCTCAGTGCGATGTAGAGTCTGATTCAGAATTTAGAATTGACAAAGATGATTGCTTGAGATTTCGAGATCAAATTTGTGTTTCGAGAAATTCAGAATTAATTCAAATAATTTTGAGTGAAGCTTACAGTAGTTGTTTATCTGTGCATCTGGGTAGTACAAAAATGTATAATGATCTGAAAAAGTATTATTGGTGGTCCGAAATGAAAAGAGATATCTCTGAATTTGTTTCTAAATGTTTGATCTGTCAGCAAGTTAAAGCAGAACATCAAGTACCATCTGGGTTGTTTCAACCAATTATGGTTCCAGAGTGGAAATGGGATTGAGTGACCATGGACTTTTCTTCAGGTTTGCCCCTGTCTCTGAGAAAGAAAGATGTAATTTGGGTTGTAGTTGATCATTTAACGAAATCAGCTCATTTTATTTTGGTTCGATCCGACTACTCGCTTGATAAATTAGCTGAATTATACATTTCTGATATCGTGAGATTGAACGGTGTGCCATCATCTATTATATCAGACAGAGATCCGAGATTCACATCACGATTTTGGAAGAAGTTGCAAGATATTCTGGGTACTAAATTGCACTTCAGTACGGCTTGTCATCAGCAAACGGGCGGTCAATCCAAACAGATTATTCAGATACTCGAGGATATGTTGAGATGTTGCATTCTTGAGTTTGAAGGTACATGGGAACAATATTTTCCCTTGATTGAATTCGCTTATAATAACAGTTTTCAGTCAAGCATTAAAATGGAACCCTACAAAGCTTTATATGGTTGCAAATTACGTACACCTTTGTATTGGACTAAGCTCAGTGAAAATAATTTTCACGGGGTTGATTTGATAAAAGAAACTAAACAGAAAGTGAAAGTGATCCGAGATAGTTTGAAAGCAGTTTTCGATCATCAAAAATCATATGCGAATTTGAAAGGAAAAGACATTGAGTTTGAGATTGACGATAAAGTGTTTTCGAAGGTATCTCCGTGGAAGAAAGTGCTCCGGTTTGGTAGAAAAGGCAAATTGACTCCGAGGTTTATTAGGCCATATGAGATTATAGAGTGTATTGGACCAATAGCTTATAGATTGTTATTGCCACAGAATTAGAAAAGATTCATAATGTGCTTCACATGTCAATGCTTCGATGATACAGATCCAATCCTTCACATGTGATTCCTCCGTCTGAAATAGAGATTCAGTCTGATATGACTTACGAAGAAAAGCCAATCCATATTTTAGCTCGCGAGGTTAAAGAGCTGCGAAATAAGAAAATTCCATTAATTAAAGTGATGTGGCAGCGACATGGTATTGAAGAGGCCATGTGGGAGCCTGAAGATACTATGAGACAATTATATCTGAATCTATTCAATGGTAAGATTTTCGAGGACGAAAATCCATAAGGGGGAGAATTGTAACATTTCAGTTTTGACCCTAGTCAGAATAGTAGTTTCAGGACCACAAATCCGAGTTAGAAAAATATTTTTATATTATTTTTCGTGCCTTTTATAAGTGAACTAACATGTGTGAAAGTCTCGTGTGAAAATTTAATTGTTTGTGTGTTTAATTTGCAAAAAGGACCTAATCGCGTAAAGTGTAAAAGCTGTATACTACATGTTAAAAGTGCCTATCTGACTTGGCTTTTAATTGAGAGGTCCTTATGTGGTTATTATGCCCTTTACTTAGTTAATGGACATATATGGCCTTATTTCAAAGGATTTTTATATGTATAAATAAAGGGAAAAATGGGTATTTGTTTAATAATTATTAGTTAAATAAAACAAAGCATAAAATGAAGCTATATTCATCTTGTTCATGCCAAAATTGAAGAAAGAAAATCTAGGTTTTGTGTTTTAACATTCGGCACATTGGAAGCTTAATTCGGGTACGTTTTTGCTTGGTTTTTGATAAATTTTATATTTTTGTAATTGTTGCTTCGAATACTATCAAACCCATGCCTCAATTTTTTATTTTGATGATAATTTTGAAATGTGCCATTGATGAAGCTATGAGCTTTGTGATGTTAGTTTGTGAATTATGAAAGCTTGATGTTGGGTTTACATGTTTTGTCTTTGAAATTTTGATGAAATTGCGTAATTTAGGTAAATTTTAAAAATGTTATTTTGAGGGACTAAAATGTGAAATAAATGAAATGTATGGACTTGTATGAGAGAGAGGAGAATTCGGCTAAGCATGAGTATAAGCAAATTATGTGTATTTTGTGATTTGGTGATTTAGGGACTAAAGTGTCAAAATGTGAAAATTTGAGGGCTATTGATCGTGATTTTTGTGTGATAAGTTTTTATAAATCTATAATGAATCGTTCTTGAAACTAACTATTATCACAATGAAGGCAACTATACCTATCGAGCAGTAGTATAGTTTTAGCAAGACCGGATTGTCGAACCCAAAGGAACTAAAAGTACTAGTAATGACTGTCTTTTTATTATCTAGCCTAAAACTAATGGGGTTTGTTTTTACTAACTAATTAACTAAACTAAGAAAGTCACAGAAAATAGAATTGGGGAATGACTTTTAAAAAACTCGATTGATTGAAACAATACCTAAGGAAAAATCCACCTAGACTTTACTTGTTATTCTGGCTCCGAATCGGACGATGTATTCATTTAACTTGTCCTGTAGAGATCCCTAAGTTATGTTATTATCCCTATTCAGGACTAATAACATCTAATCCCTAGATTGAATAATTGAGACTTTTCTTTAATTAACACCCTAGGGTTGCATTAACTCGATCTATGGATCCCCCTATTAGGTTTCACCCTAATCCGACAAAATCTTGTCACCCTATGTCTAGGCGCGCAATCAACTCCGCTTAATTATGACAAATGTACTTTTAGACAGGGTCTATTCCTCCTCTGAATAAGAGCTTATCTTGAATCGGTATCCTGGGATTTCAAAACAAGAATTAAGAACACATAATTAAGAACAAGTTAAATATTTATAATACAATTCAGAAAATAATAACAAGATTCGTCTTAGGTTTCATTCCCCTTAGGTATTTAGGGGATTTAGTTCATAATTAAAAAGAAAAACATCTTAGAAGAATAATGAATACAAAACATAAAGAAAACCCAAAACTCCTGAAGGGAAATTGAGGGGAGATCTTTAGTCTTGATAGTGACTCCAGCTTCTAAGATGGATCAATCGGCTTTCCTTGAGCAGTTCCCTGCCTCCTTCTCTCTGTGTGTCTTTCTTCCTCCTCTAGGGTGTATTTATAGGCTTTGGAATGCCTAAAAACTCTTAAAATTGGCTTTTTCTGAATTGGACTAAACTTGGGCTCCGCAAGGACATGCCCATGTGACACGCCCTGTGAGTCGTGCTTCGATTCTTCCAGATTGACATGGCCATGTGGTATGCTCGTGTGAGGAAGTCCAGGTCATGTTGATTTCGTTCTTTGGCCCATGTTGAAATTAAGGCATTAGGAACATCGAATTCACCAATTCTAAGGAAAAATCATCCATAAAATGAGTTAAGCATGGGGTAAAAATATGTATAAATTATAGTTTATGAAATATCCCCACACTTAAGCATTTGCTTGTCTTCAAGCAAAATCCTCAACTCATAATCAAAATAAATCCTTCTCCACTTATAATTTCTATCGATAATATCTCGAAATAATCCACAAGTAATCATACATTGAGAATTCAACTAAAAGAACATCAAAGTTTCAAACATTCCAAGTTGAGCATTTTATCATGAAAACATAGGTGTCTCTCCTCATCTAAGTAATTACCTTTGATTAAGAATATCACAGAGTTTCACATCCTCACTAAAGATTCACTCAAATCAATCGAGGTGTTTAAGGACAGTAAATGAAGCACTCAATAGTCAATAACGAAAAGTCATTACCATAGGCTTGCATGAAAATCAAATCTCCACCACTTATAAATTGAGATGAAACATCAATTAAAAGGTCTTTAGAGGGTTATAACGCGGCTTGGTTAGGGGATGCGGCCACAAGCTGAAAGAAAAGGTAAGAATCGAGATTGAATTGAAAAATTGCCTAACTAGAAAAATAGCTAGTCATCAATTGCGTACAACAGAGCTTTTCTCAGAATATGGAATTTAACTTCTTTGGCTCAGAAGATTACTACTACTAAGATGTATACAATTTTTTTTAAGAATAAGTTAAATTACAAAGTAGAATAAAACATAGTTAAGCAACTATTTCAATTCCAATCTCGACAAAAATGGGGATCAAATTAATTTAGGGGATTTCAACAATAATGGGTTAAGGGTTAATATTAAAGGTAATACAAGAAATGGCTTGTTAGCTCAACGGGGTTTACTAAGGGTTAATCGTAGAGGTAAGCTTTTCATGGCATGAGTGGGTTAATCCTTAATGCCTTTCTCATTTTGACATATCAAATTAAATAGTGTGGTCTTGACATGCATAATCAAGCAAGTTCTAGAATAACAGTTCAATACTGACGCACTCAAAGCAATAATAAAAGTGAGCATGAAAGAATTAATAGATGCTCAAAAGGCTCAAAAATCTCAAAAGAATTATGGCTTTTTGATGTTTAAAACTTGTGAATTCCAACTCAAAGTAATACCTAAACTTTGGGGAAACAACCTAAATTTTTAAATTCTTAAAAATCAACTTATCATGCTTGATTCTTTAATGTCTTAAAGTTTAAACAATCAATGTATAAATGTCTATGTTTTAATTCAAGATATATCAATCAAAATCATAAATCAATCAAAATTTATCCTAAATATGATATGAGAGCTTTTCAAGAGAACAAGGTAGTCATTCAGGGATTTTTCTGATAATGAAATGAATATCCCCCTACACATAAGATGTACATTGCTCTCAATGTACAAAGATAGATATAAAAATATAAAAATAAGAGAGGGAGAGAAGTGAAACTTCCTGAGTGATGAATGAATTTCCTTGAACTGGAGTTTTGGAGAATAGTTAGCGTGGGGTTGGAGGAGGATACTCCAGCGGTGGTAGAGGTTTATTAGTCCATAATTCCTGCGCCAAAAGAATATTATATCTGAAGTTGGTTATGATCGTGTTCAATCAGGACATGCAGTCGTGGAAAACCTTTCCCAGTGGAGTTTGGAGTTCCTGAGTAATAATGAGCTGTGGAGTTCTTTATAATTGTGATAGAATCAGGAACTCTTTTAGGAAATATATAAAGAATGGTAAGTACTCAATAGGAATTAGCCAAAATTAAAAAAGTGTAAAATACTAATTATAAATCCTAATAAAAATAAGGTGAAAGAAAAATAAAAAAAAGTAGTCTTAAAATAAAATAAAATTAAAAACATAAAATAATAAATAAATGTTTTTAAACATCTTCATCGCTAAATGGTTCGCGAGTTGGGGTGGCGATGAGATATGGAGGTGCTAACAAATCTACTGTAGAGTAGCATCAATGTTGTCAAATTGTTGAAAACACTGATGCTCGAATCGAGTGAGGCGCTCAGAGATGTCAGCATATGAAGCCGCCGCATGAACTGGACGAGAGAGTGGTTGTGGCAAAGACGGTGGGTCCTCGTGCTGTAGGGGGACATCATCAATAATGTCCTCGAGGGCATCGTCCTCGATAGATTGGGCGTGACAATATTGAGGAGGGTAGGTTCCCCGGCGTTTTTGATCATCCTCATGCTAAGCATGCTCGAGATGCCTTATGGAGACATCTGGCCAATGAGGGTCAAGGATGATTCTTGGGCCGCAGTGCTGAGGAGCCCGAAGTGTCGAGCAAATCGTGTCACATAGGGGCCAATAGAGATGACCCCCTTCCTATGCCGCTCCGTCTGATGCTGAATCGCGAGGGCAATGAAATAGGCAAGGTCGATGACGTGCCCGTGCGACATACACCATAGAAAGTAGGCGTCGGGAGTGTTGACGGCGCCGGTGCTCCCTCGCCTTCCTGTAATCGTGTGGGTGAAAAAGGCGTGTAGGTACCTCAGGGATAGAGGGAGAGCCGATGCCTTGGAGCGGCTAGGATTGTAGGTGGTCGCGCCTAGTACTAGTGCGTCCCAACATCATGAAGGAGAACGATGAATGTGGCGGTTGAGAGCATGTAAGTCATTCTCCTCTTTGAATTCCTCCATATATAAAACCAGTGCAGTACCAAATTCTGGGACGCTGAGCTAGAGAATTAATCTGCCTACGCGAAATTGTACCATGCCGGGATCATCATAGTTCATCATCACGGTCTGAAGATGAAATGTGGAGCATAACTCCATCGTAAGCTCGAGATACGTCGGCTCGATGATCCCAAAGAAAAGCTCCCAAGGGTCAGTGGTTAGAAGGGCCCGAATCATCACCCAACTGAACTTGTTCTATTGCATCACAGTCAATACAGCGGCCCGCAATTAAAGGTTGGGCCCGAAGTATTTGGAAGAGTTCTTCTTGGGGCCCGATGGGGAACCTTAGGAAAGGGTGACGAACTTTCGAGGTAGGACCCGAGGAAGAAGACAATCCCTTCCTTTTCTTTGAAGCAGGGACAACGGTCTTTTTACCACGTGAAGACGACATTGTATACCTATAAGTGGAAACATCAATTCGTCTTGATGAGTAGATAAGGAAAAGAAGAAAAAAATGCAACTAAATTCTAAGAGGAAAATGCATAATATGTTCAGCCACTAGTACTAAGTTTAACTAAAACAATAAGTTCAATGACCTATTTTTGTTGCATTAGCATGGTGATATAAGTAAAAATGGCAAAGAATGGAATGCAACATACTATATGAATGAACAGAAATGTCAACACAAGAAACATGAAAATTTCAACTATCCTAACCATGAATATGCACTTCTAACTAATCAAACGTAATAGAGAAATCATGTAATGAGTAAGAATTTGAACATGAAAAAGATGATAACTTGTTCTATAAGTGACATTTGAGTGATAGAAAGATGAAAATATATGAAAAATATAGATTACTATGATAAATAGCATTATAAATTAGTGAAATAAAAAAGAAAGGAGTAAACAAACACTAAAGGAGAGAGGTTGGGTGTCGAAAATGCAGTCGGAAGCGGCGCACGGGCGTGGCAGGGAGGGTGTGTGGACTTTCAGCAGCTAGGGTTAGGGTTTTTGGGTGAAGAAGACAATGAATAGTGCAGCATATTTATAGATTTTGCGGCACACGGCCAGGGAACATGCCCGTGTTCCCCAATTTTTGCCCGTGTGATTCGCGAATTTTGAATTTGGGCACGTCTGATAATTTCCCCTTGCCCGTGTTCCTTGGGAGTATGGGTCCACACGGCCGTATCGCACGACTGTGCCTGGCTTCGTTTGCTTCTCCCACGCCGGTGTATGTAGGCACACTCCTGTGTTAATTTAACAGGTTCGCCCACGGTTGCTTGGCCGGGCGTGTTGCATGCTCGTGTCAATTTGACAGGTTCGGCCATGGGTTAAAGGCACGGGCATGTCACACGCCCGTGCTGTTTTGGCAGGCTCTGCCACTGCCATGTCGCACAACCGTGGCGCTTTATCGTAGCCCGTGTTAGGGAAATCTTTGCCCTATTTTCACACGACCCTCAGCGCGCCCGTGTGATTGGCCGTGTCTAGGTGGTAAACCTGTATTCAAGAGATCCGTTAGTAAGTTAGGTGTTAAACACTAAAATTTAAAGAAGTAAATATAGTTAGTGCTCAGGTTGCCTCCCGAGAAGCGCTTATTTATAGTCTAAGCTCGACTTACCTCTCCATTGAATGGTCATGGGGGTTCGAGGAGTTTATACTCATTCCCACTATCCATCTTATCAAAATAAGGTTTTAGACGGGTATTGTTTACCTTAAAAGTGCCGAACTTGGGATGACTTACCTCGACTGTACCGAATGGGAAAATACTAAGTACAGTAGAGGGACGTTTTCATTTGGTTTGGTAGTGACAATGTGAGGATCCGCAGCATCTAATAAAACTGTATCTCCAACCTTAAATTGATTTGGAAAAGTATTGAGCTTATTTTGGCGTAGTTTTAGTTTATCGTGTGTTTTCGGTTTATGCGTCTGCCATTCATCTAGCTCCTCGAAGCCTTCGATCTTCATGTATTGGTCCTCTACTATTGCTTGAGAATGGCTAATGTGCTTCCTTCAGACTCATTTCCTGCAAAGTAGGTTGCACCATATTGTCAGTTTTAGTAGAATGGTCTAAACAATCACCTTCAATTTTCGATGTGTTGCTAGAATTGTGAGCTTGAAGGGTGATTATTTCGTCTCCCACACGAAGTGTGAGCTCACTTGTGCCAACATCAATAATCGTTTTAGCAGTTACCTAAAAGGGCCTTCCAAAAATCAAAAGAGTGTTGCTATCATCCTCTATGTCTAAAACAATGAAGTCAACGGGAAACATAAATTTATCGATTTTAACTAGCACATCTTCAATAATACCCCTAGGAAATCTTATAGTTTTATCTTCTAATTGAATGCTCATCCTAGTCTGTTTGGGTTTCCCAAGACCTAATTGTTTGAACATTTTGCAGGGCATGACGTTAATACTAGCCCCTAAATCAGCTAATGTATTATTAACATCTAAACTACCAATTAAGCAAGGAATCGTAAAACTCCATGGATCTTTTAGTTTGTTGGGTAGTTTATTCTGTAGAATAGATAAGCAAACTACGTTTAGCTCCACATGTGACGCCTCGTCCAACTTTCGCTTATTTGCTAAAAGCTCCTTTAAAAATTTCATTGCGTTTGGCATCTGCGATAGAGCTTCAATAAATGGTAAGTTAATGTGTAATTTTTTTAAGAGTTTAAGGAATTTACCAAATTTTTCATCTGAGCAATTTTTCCTTGTTGAGTTAGGGTATGGCACACGAGGTTTATATTCAACATTCAATGATTTGTTTTTATTATGACCTACCACATCCTGATCTCTGCTCACCACAGTTTCTTGCCTCGGTTCTAGCTCAGGCTCAACGAATCTTTCTTCATCTTAAACATTAATTGCGTTGAGCTATTCCCTTGGGTTGGGTTTAGTATTACTTGGCAAGCTACCTTGTGGTCGTTCGGAGATTAGTTTGGACAGCTGGCCTATCTGTGTTTTGAACCCTTGGATCGGCGCTTGTTGATTTTTAAGTGCTGTCTCAGTGTTTTGGAAACGAGTTTCTGACACCGATATAAATTTAGACAGTATCTCTTCAAGGTTCGGTTTCTTTTCCTATTGATAGGGTGGTTGTTAAAAACCCAAAGGATGTTGTGGACTTTGATTTCCTTGACCGCCCTACGAGAAATTGGGATGGTTCCTCCAATCTGTATTATAAGTGTTACTAGATGGGTTATTTTGGGATTTAGAGTTAGTTACCCATATATTGAACTTGTTCCTCCTCGATGCTAGGGTTGAAGGGTTGATACTCTATGCATGCTCCTCTTCCATTCGTCTCACACCTCATTACTAAATGTACCTGAGTAGAACCAAGTAAACCATCAATCTTTTTATTTAGAAGTTCTACCTGGTTTGACAGCATAGTAACCGAATCGACGTTATAAACATCTGCTGTTTTTGTTGGCTTTGTCCTCATGTCTTGCCACTGATAGTTATCCAGTGACATCTCCTCTATAAACTCATAAGCATCTTCAGCTGTTTTATTATTGATGGTTATGCCAACAACTGCGTCAACCATTTGTTGAGTCGAAGGGTTGAAGCCATTATGGAATGTTTGAACCTGAAGCCAAAGCGATAACCCATGGTGAGGGCACCTTCTCAGTAAGTCCTTGTATCTCTTCCATGCATTGTAAAGAGTTTTTAAGTCCATATGCACAAACGAAGAGATATCATTACGTAATTTAGCCGTTTTAGCTGGCAGAAAATATTTTAGTAAAAATTTTTCGGTAATTTGTTCCCAAGTAGTAATTGACCCTCGTGCTAACGAGTTCAACCACTGTTTAGCTTTATTCCTCAATGAAAAATGGAATAACTGAAGATGAATGGCATCATCAGAAACACCATTAATTTTAAATGTATCACATAGTTCCAAAAAGTTTGCTAAGTGAGCTTTGGGATCCTTATCCTGCAAGCCATCAAACTGAACAAATTGCCGTATCATTTGAATAGTGTTAGGTTTTAGTTCAAAATTATTTGCAGCTATAGCAGGTCTAACTATGCTTGATTTAGTTCCTATTAAAGAAGGTTTAACATAATCATACATAGTACGTGGAGCAGGATTTTTATTAACTGCAATTGAAGGAGGTAGCTGATTGTCTTGGTTTTTAGCCATCTCTTCGGTTGGGGGTTGAGTATCGTCCTCTTACTCGTTCTTTGTGTATCTTAAGCTTTGCCTTATTTCTCTTTGGTTTCTGCGAACTGTGCAATCGATTTCTTCATCAAAGAGTAGTAGTCTTGACGGGTTTCTTCTAGTCATAAACTATAAAAACCTACCAAGAGAAAGAAAAAGTAAATTAATAAATAATAAAAAATTAAATTAAATTAAATTAAATTGCAAGAAAAATAAATGGCTAAAGTAATAAAAATTGAGCATTCCTAATATCTTAGTTCCCCGACAACGGCGCCAAAAACATGATCGTGATTTTTGTGTGATAAGTTTTTATAAATTTATAATGAATCGTTCTTGAAACTAACTATTATCACGATGAAGGTAAGTGTACCTATCGAACAGTAGTATAGTTTTAGCAAGACCGGATTGTCGAACCCAAAGGAACTAAAAGTACTAGTAATGACTGTCTTTTTATTATCTAGACTAAAAATAATGGGGATTGTTTTTACTAACTAATTAACTAAACTAAGAAAATCACATAAAATAGAATTGGGGAATGACTTTTAGAAAACTAGATTGATTGAGACAATACCTAAGGAAAAATCCACCTAGACTTTACTTGTTATTCTGGCTCCGAATCAGACAATGTATTCATTTAACTTGTCCCGTAAAGATCCCCAAGTTATGTTATTATCCCTACTTAGGACTAATAACGTCTAATCCCTAGATTGAATAATTGAGACTTTTCTCTAATTAACACCCTAGGGCTTCATTAACTCGATCTATGGATCCCCTTATTAGGTTTCACCCTAATCTGGCAAAATCTTGTCACCCTATGTCTAGGCGCGCAATCAACTCCACTTAATTATGACAAATGTACTCTTAGACAGGGTCTATTCCTCCTCTGAATAAGAACTTATCTTGAATCGGTATCCTGGGATATCAAAACAAGAATGAAGAACAAGTTAAATACTTATCATACAATTCAGAAAATAATAACAAGATTCGTCTTAGGTTTCATTCCTCTTAGGTATTTAGGGGATTTAGTTCATAACTAAAAAGGAAAATATTTCAGAAGAATAATGAATACAAAACATAAAGAAAACCCAAAAATCCTAAAGGGAAATTGAGGGGAGATCTTCAGTCTTAATGGTGACTACGGCTTCTGAGATGGATCAATCGGCTTCCCTTGAGTAGTTCCCTACCTCCTTCTCTTCGTGTGTCTTTTCTTCCTCCTATAGGGTGTATTTATAGGCTTTGGAATGCCTAAAAAACCCTCAAAATTGGCCTTTTCTGAATTGGACTAAATTTGGGCTCGGTAGGGACACGCCCATGTGAGTCGTGCTTCAATTCTGCCAGATTGACACGACCGTGTGAGGAAGTCCAGGCCATGTTGATTTCGTACTTTGGCCCATTTTCTCAGTTTTTGGCTCGTTTCTCGTTCCTTTCGCTCCCCTATGCTCACCTAAGTATAAAACAAGAAATTAAGGCATTAGGAGCATCGAATTCACCAATTCTAAGGAAAAATCTTCCATAAAATGGGTTAAGCATGGGGTAAATATATGTATAAATTACGGTTTATCAGCTATTTTGTAAAATGCCCTAAATATGTGTATATTGATTATTTTGAATGATTTGGTGAATAAAAGGGTTAATTTTGCATACGTATAGATCAAGAAAAGAGGAATTCAGATTTAGACTAAGGGAAGTAGAAGAATGTAGAGTAAACAGTCCGAGTCGACAATTTCGAGTACGAAGTAAGTTCGAACTTAAACCATGATGTTAAGTATATTTTGATGTTTTGATTATATATACATTGTATATATGTTTGTTTTGGATGAATATAACTGTAAATCAATAGTATTTGGCACTAAATGTGCGATTTAAATTAGCTTCAGCTATATGAGGCATTAAGTGTGCGATACCGATTTAGCTTCGGTTAATTGAGATTGCACTAAGTGTGCAGAATCATTCTAGCTTAGGCTAACTGTTACAGCACTAAGTGTGTGAATGTTCAAAGCACAAATAATTTAAGGAAAGTCTTAAAATATTTAAATGAAAGGTGAGAATGAAAGTGAATAAGTATAGGATTATTCAGGTATGTATGATACTTATGTGATAGATGATACTATGTATGTGAAGCCCACTGATTTGGTATGAACATATGAATTATGTTGGTATAGATTTGATAGATGATTTAAAAAATTGTAAGTTATTATGTATTGATGATTTTTGGTACGAGCTTACTAAGCTTTTGAAAGCTTACTTTGTATGTGTTTGCATTGTTTTATAGATATCAAAGCTACTGCAAGCTCAGGGATCATCAAGGATCGTCACTACACTATCGAACCTCATTTTGGTATTTTGAAATTGTATATTTTGAAGTATGGCATGTATAGGCTAGTAATTGTGGGGTTATGTTTTGTTATGCATATATTTAGCCATGTGATTTGGCTAGCTTATGTTTGAAATTATAGTTTGATAATGGTATATAATATGTGATGCCAATGTTCAATTTGGTATGTTTTGGTTGGTTAAAAGAGATGGTAAAAATGGTAAGTTCATAAGATATGTTTGAATGATGTATCAATCATTTGGTTAGGTATGATGTTAGTTTAAGTTTTGGTATGAATTGAGTGATGAATTGAGAATGGAAATGATTGGTAATGTTTTAGTATGAATTATGTATGATTTTGGTATAGATATTGGCTGAAATGGTTAAGCAAATACGGTTGTTTCTTTGCTTGTAGGTTGACCCATTTTGGGGTGGCAATTTGGCTAATCAAATGGACTATTTTTGTCGACACGGGTAGAGACACGAGCATGTGTCTCAGCCGTGTGCGACACACGACTATGTTACATGGTCGTGTGCGACACACGACTATTTTGCATGGTCGTGTGTCCCTTAGGGTACCCTATAATTGTAAGTCAGACCCAAACACGGCCAAAGCACACAGGCGTGTGGCTAGCCATATGGCCCAAGTCAGACTCGACTACGACCAAGGCACATGGGCGTGTCTTGTAGCCGTGTGAGCAAGTTAGTAGCTGTGCTTTGTTTTGCCATGGCTTAGACACACGGGCGTGTCTAAGACCGTGTGAGGCACATGGCCTGTTCACACGGGCTTGTGACCTTTTAAAAGTTGAAAAATTTTCTAAGTTCCGAAACTTCCTGATGTTATCGAATTAGTCTTGAATGTATTATTTAGACCTCGTATGAGTTTTTAAAGTTTGTGTTAAATATTATGATCTATATTTTATTGAATTGAGATGACTTTTGTTCTGTGGTTGTTTGGATCTGAGTTGTGAGTCTGGTAATTCCTCTTAACCTATTCTGGTGATGGTTACGGGTTAGGGGTGTTACAAAAATGGCCTTTATGTAGGCTAAACTCATAATATTGAAGTGCCTAAAATATCCTTAAAGTACTTAGAGTTCAACTAGGATAAATATTTCTAATTTCCCTAAAAACAGAAACTATCATGTGCAAGGTTTTTTGGGCTTCACAGAAGCCGTGTTACAACATAGGCCAGTGATGTTGCAACATAGGAGGTTGGTGTCGCGACATAGCAGGGGCGTTTCATAACATAATAAATAGTTTCATTCTAAGACTTGTTTTTGCTTCTATCTTCAGTGTTACGATATTGGCATCACGACATAGACAACAATTTCGGCCCGAATATGCATCTTTAGCCTTCGATTTGTCCTACAAAACCATGTAACCTTATTTAGATATCTAAGATACAATAAAAACTACTAAAAAGCATAAATTATTACTTCAAGCATGAAAACCTAAATATATACTAAGATGCTTTGGTTTAACTATACAAGCCAAAGTTAATTGTAAAAGGGATGTAAATAATAGTATAATTTGTGGCAAATCACTCCCCTACAACTTATTTGCTTGTCCTCAAGAAACCAAAACACATATGGGAAAAAAAGAAAATAAAAAATTAAGACAAAAATGACTTGATTTGTTTCTTTAAACAAGCTAGAGTTAATGTAGATGGATGCAAATAAGAACCTAGATCATGGCAGATCACCACTCCAACACTTGAACTCCCCCACACTTAACTTTTTATTTTTCCTCAAGCAAACCAAGTCTAGACACATAGCAGGCAATAAAAGAACGTCCCTTAGATTTTATTACTATTACAAACATAATTGTTAAATATTAAAGGTATAACAATTCTTGTCGCACATGCAACTTAATCTTGATAGTTCGATGCCTTGAAAACTTTTAAAAGTAAATTAGGATTAGTTTACAAAGTTATATTACTAACAATTTATAAGTAATTCTCATGACCAAATGTTTAATAATATCACCATTAACATAAATCAAATAGATATATAGTAGACACAATCATGTAAATAAAAAATACTCATTAAGTATAATTGTTAGCAAGTCTGAAAGATTATGCACAGAGAACGTTTAAGTCACATTGGTCTTCTAGGATTTTAATAGTCTGAGGCTTCAGATAGTACAAGTTCAAAGGAAAATATGGCTTCAAATGGTTCAACCACTAGAAATAGTTAGGCACATGAAATTTTTCCCTTTCTTCCCCGTAAATGTCCCTTCCAAGCTCGCCACCTTTTATCTCTTTCTCTCACCTTCCTTATCTCACCATGTAGGAAGATACAATACAATACTAGCAACTATGGTTAGCTTAACAAATTTTGGTGCACTGATGACTGGTTTTCTCACTTTTATGACTTTTTGTTTTGTCACTTGACTTTTTACTCTTTTCTCACTCACAATGCTTTTGTTGTTGTTCTATACTTTTTCTTATCGTTTTTACTTTTGACTTTTTCTAGATTTCTCTTTTTCACACATTTTTACCCAACCTATAATTACTATATCACATTGTTTCTTCCTTCTTTGCTCTGTTTTTAAAACTACCATGATTTATCTACTTAAACCCTCAATATCAATAGTCTGATGTCTATTTCATAATGTATTAAAGGACCAAGGATAAGGAAGAGTTAAAGATTTCAATTCATGTGTGGTTTTTCGGTTTTAGTTTTGTTGGTTCATCAAAAAGGAGTTATCAGACTCAAAGAAGGAGACTTGGGATTCATAGCATCAAGGTATGGTCATTTGAGAACTGGCTACTCAAACAATGTCTTACATCATCCCTAAGCATCCCATCATTCACAATCTCTTTCATGCTTTGAATTAAATTGAATGAACAATAATCAATTCAAACATTCATGTTTCTACGACTATCTATAAGACTTGTATCTCATATGACATCATCAAACACTCTTACTTAGGTACTTCTAATTTATTATGCAATTTAACTAAGTAACCTAATCAATTTCACTAAAAAATAATTAGATTATCTCATATCAATAAAAAATTTAATGCTTGAAAAAAATTATTACATGCTTTATTATTTTCAACCACTATTCAGAGGATTAATATAATCCAAGCACCATGCAAAAAATAATAATAATTTTTTTATTTTTTATTTGTATATTAACAAAATCAAAGTAAACACACAAATGAAAACACACACAAACTAATCCTATGTACTTCCCCTCACACTTTAGAACATACATTGCCCTTGCTGTAAAATTTATTAAAGTGAAAACATGTGACAACCTTATTTTGACCCTAGTCGGGAAGTGGTTTCGGGACCGCTAAACCGAGTCACCGAAATATTTGAATATAATATTTATTGTCTAAAATATGTGTTTATGCATGTGTGAATTTTTAAATGTTTTAATTGCTGCAAATTGATATGAAATTAATTGAAAGGGACTTGTGAGAAAATTTTAAGAATGTGTTAGGTAAATTTTGAAATGGCTTTGTATTATGTGACTTTAAAACATAAGGACTTGCATGTCAAATTGACATTTTTATTATGTAGTGGCCGACCATGTGGAATGATCATTGAAGTGTATGTAATTTATACATATATTTGTATTATAATATAATTATAATAATATATGTTGTTGGTGTTATAATAAAAATAAATAAATAAAAGAGTGAAAGGTGAAAAGATCAAGGTTTAGCTCATCTTTTGTTCTTCATTGCCGAAAATAAGGGGGAAAGCTAGGCTTTCGGTCACATTTGATTTTTGCTTGATTAAGGTAAAATGTCATGTTATTTTCTTTAATTTTTTTTAGTGTGGTTGATTGCTAATTATATGACTTAGCCCATTTTGAAATTTTGAATTCTATGGTGATTTTGGGGTATTCGGCCATGATATGGATGGTAAGAAATGGTGGTTGTTTTATGCTTTCATGAGTAAAGGTGGATAAGTGAGGTTTTAACTTGATAGATATGCATAGTAGTGGTTTAGGTGCTTTGGGAAATTTTTGGTTAATATGTTGGTGCTTGCCGAAATTGAGGTTGAGATTTTGAGCATAATTTGTGTAACTTGTGAATTAAATACTTGAAATTATGAATTAAGAACATGAATTTATTTGGAAACTCAAGACAAATTGTCAAATAATGCTCAAACTTAGTGTTATTTACTTAATTGGTAAATTGAGTTTAGAATAGGTGAATTCATAGGTACGGGGCAAAGAATTTATATTCGGTCATTAGATAGATTTTGTTAAGATTTGGATAATTGAGAATTTAGTCTATGTTCTTAAAAAGAAGTTTTCATGGTTGCCGAGTTATAGAGTGAGAGGTTGCTAAGTAAAATTTTTGTTAAAATCAATGAAATTGATTTGGTGATATACATGTTTAAATAATATGTATACAAAGAATGTGTGAAAGAGTGAATTTGGAAAATCACTATAAATTGTGAGAGTTGAGTTAGAAGCTGAATAAATTATGTAATTAAATCTTGATGAGTCTAGTTTCTTATAAAAGAAATTATAAAAGCAACAGAATTTCCGATAATGAGATAATTGAAGTAATGTGGGACAGAGTCAAAATGACTTCTAGATCCCCTATTCTGTTTTTATAAAATCACTATAAAACGTATAAAAATAGTCAAATGATGCAATTTATATGCTTAGACTCCTTAATGAGTCTAGTTTCAAATGAAATAAACAAGTACATGTTTTTAATTCTGTACAATGAGAAATTTATTTTGTAGTGAAGAGTGGTCAGATGAGTCAAACAGTGAAACAAGGGAAACTTTAGGAAAACTTTGGTATTGATTGGCTAAACTAAAAATTATGAAAATTTTATGGACAAAAGATAAATGAGTCTATTTTCAAGGAAAATTTACAGTAATCGATTTGGAGTTTTTTACCTCTAGTTATAAATACTTTAGTGACTATTGCTCAGGAAGTCAGCTTATAGTGAAATTGTGATTATATTGTAAAAATTGATAAAAATTTGCTAATGAATTGCTTATTGATTTCTTATAAGCTTACAATAATCTGTATGTGTTAAAGTCGAGTATATATGTATTATATTCTGAAAATAATATTTGAATAGTCGATTAATGATTAGTTTAAAATTTGTTGAATTAAAGCTGAAGAGCAAAGGGGGCAATTTCGAATAAGGGAAAATAGAAAGTAACCGAGTAGCCATTTCGCAATCGTTCAAATATATCCGAGGTAAGTTTTAAGTAGTTTCCTTTAGTATATAATTGACGATGCCACTATAATAGTATAGTAGGTAAATTGTGATCTTAGGCTTGCACTTGAATTAAGATGTATAATAGATAATGCATGTATATGACTTATAGTTTGATGGCCACTTTGAATTTAAGATTAAATGATGAATAGAATGAGTGATATGAGATATAACCATTGAGCTAAAATGTGAATGATAATGTGCGTATTGAGTTTATATTCGAATGTAATATACGACTATTAAGTGATAAGGTGTCTGACCTGTGTTATGATCAAATGTGTATGAGATTGAAAATATCCGGACATGAGGTTCGCAGGCTATATGCTAGAAAAATATCCGGACATGAGGTCCGCAGGCTATATGCTGGAAAAATATCCGGACATGAGGTCCGCAGGCTATATGCTAAAAATATATCCGGACTTGAGGTCCGCAGGCTACGTGCTGGAAAAATATCCGGGTTAAAGACCCGCAGGCTTACGCTAGCGATGTATTCCGAGCTCTAAGATTTGACAGAACCTATGCCAGTAAGTTAAATAAGATTTCAACTTCGAATATCAGTGGTAAACATCGTTGCGTAAGTATTATATGTTTTACATGTTAAGGTTCGTGTTATGTGCTTATATTTGAATTGATTTTTTTAAGTGATTTAATAGCATCAAGGCACGAAATATATATATGTGAATGAATTCGGTATCTGAGGATAAGATAATAATATAATTGGTTAATGTAAGTCACCATATGAAAGAATGTGATTAAAGGTATTAGTATAATCTATGTAAATAGTGAAATATGTGCAAGAAGTCTTGTGTATACATACATACATATTCGACCAAGGGGTTTTGTAACTAATGTACTGGTGTATATTTGGTCAAGTGAATTACAATTAGAATACAAGTTTTGTGATACTCAATGTTCAATTTTAATGATAAGCCTTAATAGTATGAATTGCTTAAAACTTACTAAGCCTTGAAAGCTTACTCTGTTTCTTATTTCTTTGTTTTATAGATTGTTGATTTTGGCTATCGACTCGGGGATCGTCAGTAGTTCTTCATACTATCGATCTTTTTGGTACAGTTATATTTTGGACTCGATATGGCATGTATAGGTTGGACTGTTGACAAAAAAATATGTTTTGAAATTGTAAATATCTTGGCCGTATGAAAATGGAACTTATGACTTATAAATATGTATGTATTCAGTTTGATTTATACTTGTGTGGGTAGATTATGTGATTGAAATTAAATGTTTAGCTTGGTAATACCTCATAGCCTATACCGGCAATCGGACACGGGCTAGGGGTGTTACAAAACAAGAAAACTTCCCTAAGTAGGTTGAATCCTTGTTGTTATGACATTTCATGATTTGTGT
The DNA here is from genome assembly GCF_007990345.1 of Gossypium hirsutum. Lineage (NCBI taxonomy): Eukaryota > Viridiplantae > Streptophyta > Magnoliopsida > Malvales > Malvaceae > Gossypium > Gossypium hirsutum. The sequence continues at coordinate 50,730,035 of NC_053425.1, read as the reverse complement.
GCTCGAACGAAAAAAATACCTGAAAGACATTGTGATAAGAAATATAAAATATAATATAAAGAAAATAAAAAAAAATTAGAAAGTGAATAAGTGTTCATAATGGATAATAGCATGTCTAAATAAGATAATTCGGGTGAAATTAGCCTTTAAATGTTGATGTGGCATTCTATCTTGAATGTTGTGACATTAGGGAGTGATGTCGCAACATCGAGTCCAATTTCTTGCTTCTTTGATTTTTCGATTCTGTCACTTCATGGTATCTACACTTGCTGTGGAAAAACAATTAAAATAAAATTAATACTAACTAACAAAATAAAAATAACGAGAAAGAACAAAATAAAAAATAACAAAAAATATAGAAGTTCTTTAGAAATTGGGACAGTCTGTATCACCACCATATAAGAACTTCGAACTGGTTCTCAACACTTTGATCTGATGTTTGTTCCTCTATCAATGTATACGAACCAGCCTCTCTGATCGATTCCATTGATATTGCCTTATTTTCAATCGTTGCGACATCCATATTATGAGTCATTTGGTACCAAATTCGAGAAAACTCCAAATTGTTTTCCAGGGTATTATTACCTCGAGCTCCCTCCCCTCCATGTCACGTGAAGTTTTGGTTACTCAAGCTTTATTTCTCGTTTTGGATGACAATGAGTTGAATCCATCGATCTCTTAGGCTAGTACCTTTTCTGCTATGGCCAGAAAGTGTATTGGCTCTTTTACACTCTCATTCAGAATTGACTCAAGCTCCATGTTAGTGGTTACTTCTACTTCTACATCAACAACTACATCTACTGTTATTTCTGATTCTACGTCAATTGGATCAGAGACCACTTTGGCCATATTCAATTCATCCTCATGATCTTCTATTCCAAACTCTTATTGACTGTTATTTTTTAATTCAAGGTGGTCAACGATAATACGAGGGTCCTCAGGATCAAGGTTGACCTCTTCCCTTGGAGGTAGCACGTTGAATATTTCTTGGAGCATTTTACTCATTTGTGGCACCATGTCTAACATGTTCAATAACAGCTTAGAGTTGGATGGCTTAGCAATGTCGCATGAGGGCATCAAATACAAATCACAAGGGAGCTCGTGTAACACCCCTAACCCATATCCGTCGCCGAACTAGGGTTATGAGGTATTACCAATCTTATTGCAATTCATACAGATTCACATTATATTACAATTTGAGATTTATGATCACATCAATGTTTATAACAAAATCAACTATCAAAGCTAATATTCAATCATTCATAACATAGCATAAATAAAATATAATCCAAAATATATCAAACAATTTATACATATACAGAACAAACAATACATCAACAACTCCATTATTGAATATTAAACCTATATTTTTTTTATTTTTTTCTATATGATGTATTCTTACACAGGATATACATCAATTGAAATAAATTTCCCTATCAACCCTTTTATTTCATATATGCAGCATTACCATATTAATCTATATGAAACTCATATATTTTACATATTAATACCAAATAAAAACAAGCATTTGATTATAAGTAAACTCGCTTCATTTCCTGATCTATTCAGCTACTATAAATCATTGTACACATTCGCAACTTACACGTAATTAGCAAGTTCATATAGCCATATACATATATATATAGCATCCATAAATATGCACATCTTTATACACATGTAAGGCATATAAAAATTCATCTAATATGATAAGGCCAAATGTCATGTACGCATGTCTTAACTTAATCCATAAGTAAACACCAAAATTTGTATAATGCATATCTCTTAATCTTTAAATGATTTCATAATTTACCTTAACTCAATAACATCCATAATGAACCATACAGTCGAATACATAACATCATCACAAATATCATGTATTTTGGTTACACTCTCGATATAGACAAAATACAAGACCAAACATATATATATAACCTAATCAATATATTCATGCCACATTCGGATTCAACAACTAACCACAGAATGCAATCACATTGCATAAGTTATAATCACCTATGACACATTACATAATAATCATAAGAACTTAAATCAAAATCCAACAAAATCGAAACTAAACATAGAAATTAAGCCATTTTCGCATGGCCTTATACATAACCAAAGTTCATTATTTCAAAAAGAAAACCAACCTATACATGCCATAGTTCCAAAATGCAACTTATAAAATACCGAAAGCGGTCAATAGTGTGATAGACTTTGCTGACGATCCCTAAGCTTGTAACTTGAATCCAGAATCTATAAAACAGAAGTAAATATACACACAATAAGCTATTACAGCTTAGTAAGTCATAAGCAAATAAACAACCTGTAACACCCCTTACCCGTACCCGAGGTAGGGATAAGGTACGAGGCATTATCGGACAAACATACAAACATTAAACTAAAATACGGGCCATAAAATTTCATTCATATTTCAAAATGTTCATTCACTTACACATAGTCCCTTATTTGAGTCTACGAAGCCCAAAACAAACTTTAGAAAGGGTTCGGGACTAAACCAAAAACTTACGATAATCTTGGAAATTTCATGCTTTAAGGCTCCACACGCCCGAGTCCCAAAGTCGTGTTCCATACACGGCTGAGACACATGGTCGTGTCTCCGCCTGTGTGGAATATACCTAGAATATTTTCCAAGCTTTGGTCAACCTTAATCTCTTACACACTTATACAAAATCAAAAGCATATAACATGGTATTCATTTCATGATTAAATATTCTCAATTAAACCACAAACATAGCATTTGTGTGTCATCATACATGTGTATCTCATACTCATTTTACCTTGTTTATTATAGTACCACTTATATATTTATACCAAGATTATCATCTTACCAAATATCTTCAGCTTAATCATCAAGCATTCATATTTAAAACTAGATCATATCTTTATAAAATACCACAATTCAGATACGCAAAATAACATGTTTGCTTGAAACATTTCAATTCAACTCCATACCCAACAAGCATTACATTGAGACTAGTCATATATATATACATGTCATGATACATATCATTCTCGTTCTGTTTTCTTATAAACACATGTCATTTATTTCATTATATCAATATTTCATATACCATAGTTTCCATGCATTCCACATATATTTATTTTCCTCCTCCTCCTCTCCATTCCACATCCTCAATGTATATAGCATTCTTGTAAGTACGATTTCACAATTTACTAATAAATGCTCACATCAAACTGTCCACACGAGTCATAGTCACTTATTTATAATTTGAGCTACAGAGCTCCAAATTGAGATCCGTAAATTTCCCCTAAAACTAGACTCACATATCTTTCCACCATAAAATTTTCATAATTTTTGGTTTAGCAAATTAGTACAGTTTATTCATTAAAATTCCCCTGTTTCACTTTCTGACAGTTCTGACCTCTCTTCACTAAAAATTAATTATCTCACAGTACAGAACTTGGATAATGTTCTTGTTGATTTATATTGAAAATAAACTTATTAGGGATTTTAAAAATATAAGTTTAAGCCTCTAATTAGTTTTATCCAAAATTTTGTGATTTTCCAAAGTCAGAACAGGGGATCACGTAATCATTCTGAACCAGTCTCACAAAAACATAAATATCTAAAAATATAGAACTCCTTTCCTTACTATGTTTCTTTTATATGAAAATAGATTTATTAAGATTTAATTTGATATCTCATTCAGTCTCTGATTCAATTTCTACTATTTTTTGTGATTTTTCAAAATCACATCACTGCTACTGTCCAAAACAGTTTTATTGCTAATTCACTCTTTCACACTTTCTTTGTATTAATCTCATTTTAACATACATATCACAAATCATTTTCACCACATTTCATACATCACAAGTATAGGCCCATGATCACAAGGTCACCATAAAATCATCGTCATGTATAACTTACTTGTTTATAACCTCACCACATTCTGGTCACTTAATGAACACATCATTCACATAATCAAGTTCCTGCACTTATTCATCACAAAACTCACAAAGCAATACATAGAGAGTCTCCCGTTGAACACTTCAGATCAATCCTCGATACTTGGTGGTTTCAGCATATAGCTCCACCCATCATATAGTTCAGCTCTCTTGTACACATGGTGAACACTCAGTACCACTCATGTGACCTAGCCAATTTATCTCGTAGCTCTCTTGTCTACATGGTGTCCTTCACCTGGAACCACGCATGCGACCTAGCTACATATATCCCGTAGCTCTCTTGTCTACATGGTGTACACATCGTATCACCCATGTGACCTAGCTACATCATAATATCTTGTAGCTCTCTTGTACACATGATGTGCACTCAGCACCATACATGTGACCTAGCTACATACTATCTGTATCATCCAATCTTTCCGAAGGTTCAACCGGGATTTCTCTCTCTTTTCCAACAATTTCACCAATCAAGTAATTTTCCATAAACATATTTCCAATATTATTATAAAATATCATAATACAAGTAATATTGATGTATTACTTACATATAAACTTACATCTTATTTAATATCAAGGCAATAACATTAAATTACACATTTCCTTATTAAAAATCATATGAACTTACAATTTCACATAATATCCATAATCATAGAAATCACATTTATGTATGATAATTCAATGCACTTCATGTACCATAGACATATTTTTAAATCAATTCATAAACTTGGCACCATAATCATTTAATTTAATATAATTCAATTAATTCACTAAATTTAACTTTCAAATATAAATTACAGCATTATTGCTGTATTATTATCATACCAACTTACATACTTTCAACACCTCGGAAATTATAATAAATATATCAATTTTACATTGAAACATGCATAAATTAATGCTTATTATACATATGAACTTACCTCGATACTAAAACGGCCATTTTACCAACTTTCCCAATTTTCGATTTTTCTCTCATTCTATGTTCAAATCTCGTTTTTCGAGATCTAAAACATCATATTTTACTTATTTAATTAATGTACTATTCAAAACAGTCCTTAACTCAAACTTTGAAAAAATTACAATTTTGCCCCTAAACTTTTTCGTATTTACAGTTTTGCCCCTAGGCTCGGGAATTAAACTTCATCCTTTATTCTTATGTTTTGTGACATGCTGATCACTTTTCCCTTCTATGGCAACATCAAATTCTCACTCTAACATATACTTATGACTATTAGGTATTTTTACCGATTAAGCCCTTTTACTCGTTTTCACTCAAAATCGAGTAGCACAAGTTGTCTAACATAATTTAAAACCTCATATCCTATTATAAAACAGCAAAATAAACACATTTCACCTATGGGTATTTTTCCAAATATGAACCCTAGCTTAAATTATTGCTAGAATAAGCTTAATCAAATTACCGGGATTCCAAAAACGTAAAGAACTTGAAAAGCGGGGTTATAACAGACTTACTATTGAGCTTGAAAAGCTTGAAAACCCTAGCAATGGCTTCCCCCATGCTAATATCGGCCTCCATGAGAAAGATGAGTCAATTTTGGCTTTATTTTTCCTTTTTATTTCTTTTAATTACCAAATGACCAAAATGCCCTTCCTTACTAAACTTTCAAAAATTCCATCTATGTCCAATTTTTGTCCATCACTTAGAAATTGGTTAAATTTCTATTTAAGACCTCCTAATTAATATTTCAAAGCAATTTCATACTAGAAACTTCTAGAATGCAAGTTTTGCAACTTATTCAATTTAGTCCCTAACTTCAAATTGAGCACTTTATGCATAGAATTTCTTTACGAAATTTTCACACAATCATGCAATCATATCATAGACCTCAAAATAATCATAAAATAATTATTTCTATCTCAGTTTTTGTGGTCCCGAAACCTCTGATCCAACTAGACCCAATTTTGGGCTATTACACAACCCATTGATCTTATCAGCTTAATTAAACTTAACTATAATATAATATAGTTATTACATTTAGTTGCAACTACCATGTTTCATAATTAATGCGTTTTCATACACAAACACCACCTTGGCCTAATGCTAATATGATCCAATAATTATTTATCATTCAACCTTCAAGCCAAAATGTCAACATATATATATGCAAAATATACATACACTTATATACTTGATCTCAAAATTATAATATAACATCATATATATATACATATCTATATGGCCGAATATACATTGTGTTGTATATACCAATTCAAAAATCATTTCTATAATATTCATAAAACCAAATAGATATATCATAGTCACATAAATCCTTTATTAGCATCACACATGATTTACAACAAATAACCAAATTACTTACTTATTTTAGTTATGTAGCCAACTATTTCATACCTGGTCATTTCCACTCATTTTACACTTTTGATCACAACTTATCGATGCCCGATGAACCATTCGGAATTGGATAGGACACTCGGATAATCACACATATATCGTACAATGCCAACGTCCCAGACGTGGTCTTACATGTAATCACATATCGATGCCACTGTCCCAGACAGGGTCTTACTTGCACACATATATCTGAATCCTATGTTATGACATATGTATCCTAACTATTCCTAAGGTTCATACAGGGCTTTCAGATGTTGTAACTCGGTCGAAACGAATTCAAAAATTTAGTAACTACGCTTATTCACATTTGGCTATAGCATGTATAAAATGATATATTTCATTTTAGCATATATTACATTTAATTAAAATTAAGTACGTCTATTTGCATATAAACTTACCTCAGACTAAGAAAAACGAAACGGGACGCTAGTCGACAACTTTCATTTTCCCCTAATCCAAATTTTATTTTTTTGGTTCTTGATCTAAACATATTCAAATTAAACTCATTCAAACATATTTTCATTCAATTTAGTCCAAAAACACATAAATGGGAAAATAACTGTTTTACCCCTAACATTTACACTTTTTATAATTTAGTCCCTATTGCACAAAACACAAAATATGCAAAATTTCAATATACCCTTGTTTGGCCTAATATTCCTAGTATTCATACAAGTCCATATATTTCATTTATTTCACATTTTAGTCCATCAAATTATTATTTTTGCAATTTAGTTCTAATTACTAAAAATCATCAAAAACTCCAATACAAAACATGTTAATCTAAAACATATCTTTCATATTTCATCATCAAACAACAAAAAATACAAGCTCTAATCAATGGAATAACTCAAAGTATTCATCAAAATCAAAAATTCAAGCATGGGTCTTGTAGATTACTGAGCAATAATCTCAAAAACATAAAAATTATCAAAAACTGAGCTAAACACGTACCTTGATTGAGCTTAGAAATGGCTGAATCCTAGGTTTCTCTTTTTCTTTTCTTTTGTTTTCAATTTCAATGCAAGAATAAAGAAAATAATATGAATATGGCTTATTTTATGTTTATTATATCTTATATTAACATTTTACCTAATTACACTTTTAACCTTAATAAAATTATAACAGAACCTTATAATATATGCCTATTACTGTCCACTTAATATGTCAATGGGTTATTTACAACTTAAAGACTTCCAATTAATAAACCAATAGCAATTCGGCCCCTTATACTTTTAGCTACCAAATATTTGTTTTACGTGATTAAGTCATTTATTCAACCGGACACTCAAACAATAAAATTAAAGCACGAAATTTCACATATATAAATTCACACAAAATAAACACATAAAATAATTTTTAAATATTTTTCTGACTCAGATTTGTGGTCTCGAAACCACCGTTCCGATTAGGGTCTAAATCAGGCTGTTACAACTCTCCCCCTTAGGGATTTTCGTCCCAGAAAATCTTACCGGTGAATTGGTTCAGATAACGTTCTCTCATTGCATCCTCTGGCTCCCACGTTGCTTTCTCAACTCCGTGTTTATGCCACAGTACTTTAACTAACGAAATCTTCTTATTTCACAACTCTTTAATCTCGTTAGCCAGAACACGAATCAGTTCTTCCCCGTGCATCATATCGGGCTTAATCTTTATCTCAGATAGACTAATCACATGTGAAGGATCAAATTGATTTCTATGAAGCATCAAAACATGGAATACATTTGGGATCTTTTCTAACTCAAGTGGCAACAATAATTTATAAGCAACCGGCCTGATATGCTCTATAATCTCATACGTCACAATGAATCTTGAACTCAACTTGCCTTTACGACCGAATTCATGTATTTTCTTCCACGGTGAGACTTTCAAAAAGACTTTGTCTCTGATCTGAAACTTTATATCTTTTCGTTTTAAGTCCACATATGATTTCTGACGATCTGATGTTGCTTTCAGACTTTCTTGGATCTCATTCACTTTCTGTTCAGCCTCTCTGATCAAATCGACTCCATGTATCTTATTTTCGCTGAGCTTAGTCCAGTACAATGGTGTATGACATTTACGACCGTACAAAGCCTCATAAGGTGCCATTTTGATACTCGATTGAAAGCTATTATTATACTTAAATTCAATCAAAGGTAGGTATCATTCCCACGTACCTTCGAACTCGAGAATGCAACATCTCAACATATCCTCAAGTATCTAAATGATTCGCTCAAACTGACCATCTGTTTGCGGATGAAAAGCAATGCTGAAGTGTAATTTCGTACCTAGTGCATGTTGCATTTTCTTCCAAAATCGCGATGTAAATCTCGGATCTCTATCCGAAACAATAGTTATAGGCACACCATATAATCTCACAATCTGAGAAACATACAATTTAGCTAGATTACCAAGCGAGTAGTTTGTACGTATTGGAATAAAATGAGCTGATTTAGTCAATCTATCCACAATAACCCAGATTGCATCTTTCTTGCTCGGTGTCAACGGTAAACCAGATACAAAATCCATTGTGATTCTATCCCACTTCTACTCAAGTATCATAATCGGCTGAAGCAATCCAAAGGGTACCTGATGCTCAGCTTTTACTTGCTGACAGAATAAGAATTTTGAAACAAAGTCAGAAATGTCTCGTTTCATACCATGCCACCAATAAAGCTATTTTAGATCATTGTACATTTTTGTACTACCTAGGTGAACTGATAATTGACTGCTGTGAGCTTCATTCAAAATCATCTTAATCAACTCTGAATTTCTCGGGACACATATTTGGTTTCTAAATCTCAAACAACCATCAGTATCAACTTGAAACTCTAAATCTGTATTTGAATCACATTGAGCTCGTTTTGCTAACAAATCATTACCAACCTTCTGGGCATCATAAATCTGCTGAACAAATAACGGTCTTGCTTTCAGTTTAGCTGTTATCGAACCATCATCAGACGTAGCCATATACACATTCATTGTACACAAAGTAAACAGTGATTTTTAGCTTAAAGCATCAGCAACAACATTAGCCTTTCTCGGGTGACAGTCAATCACAAGCTCGTAGTCTTTTAGCAATTCTAACCACCGGCATTGTCTCAAATTTAGATCTTTTAGAGTCATCAAGTATTTCATGTGTCGGATAGTTCTTTTCATGTGGCTTTAACTGTCTCGAGGCATAAACTATAACTTTGCCTTCCTACATCAAAACATAGCCCAAACCATTTAAAGATGCATCACTATAGATAACAAATTCTTTATCCAATTCTAGCTGAATCAGCACTGAAGCTTCAGTCAAAAGGACTTTCAACTGGTCAAAGTTTTTCTGGCACTTTTCTGGCCACTCGAACTTAACATCTTTCTGCAATAGCTTTTTCAACAGAGCTGTAATCATAGAGAACCTTTCATGAATTGTCTATAATAACCAGCAAGTCCTAGAAAACTTTGGATTTCAGAAACATTGTTCGGAAGTTTCCAATCAAGTATAGTTGAAATTTTACTCAGATTGACCCGAATGCCCGATACTGATACAACATCGCCTAGAAAACTAATTTCGCTTAGCCAGAACTCATATTTATTGAACTTCGCATACAACTGTTTATCTTGTAAAGTCTGTAACACCAGTCTCAAATGTTCGACATGTTCGGTTTCATAAAGGGAGTAGATCAAAATGTCATCTATGAACACAACTACAAACTAAACCAGATATTGTCTGAAGATCCGATTCATCAAAACCATAAAAATAGTAGGTGCATTAGTAAGTCTAAAAGGCATAACCAAAAACTCATAATATCCATACCTCGTTTGGAAAGCAGTCTTTGGCACATTGGAGTCTTTAACTGGCAACTGATAGTAGCTTGATCTCAAATCTATCTTCGAAAACACTGTAGCCCCTTTTAGTTGATAAAACAAATCATCAATCCTTGGCAACGGGTATTTAATCTATATAGTCACCCTATTGAGTTGTCTACAATCAATGCACATTCTCATAGTTCCATCTTTCTTTTTCACAAAAAACACTAGTGCACCCTACGGTAAGAAACTCAATCGCTCGAAACCACTATCTGTCAACTCTTGCAACTAAGTTTTCAATTCTTTTAATTCAGTAGGTACCATTCTATACGGAGCTATGGATATCAGAGTCGTCCAAAGAATTAACTCAATACCAAACTCTACCTCCCGAATAGGTGGCAAACCCGGCAATTCTTCAGGAAATACATCTGGATACTCACACACAATAGGTACTTATCCAATATTTCTTTCGGCCACTTTACTGTCAAGCACAAATGCAAAGTAAGCTTCACATCCTTTTCTCACATATTTCTGAGCTAACATCGAAGAAATCACTACTGGTAACCCATTCAGATCATTAAATTCAATCTGAATGATCTCATCATTCTCGCACCGTAAAACAATAGTCTTTCTCTTGCAGTTTACAACAGCATCATGCAAAATCAACCAGTCCATACCTAGAATTATGTCGAACTCATCAAATGGAAACAACATCAAGTCAGTCGAAAAGCATGAATTTCGAACCATCAAAGGACAATTCTTACACACTTTGTCAACCATAACACACCGACCCAAGGGGTTTGACACTCTAATAAAAAACTTAGTAGACTCAACAAGCAAAGTCTTACTGATTACTAAAGTCTCACAACCAGGATCAATTAATGCAATTACATTAGTATCATAGAGAGTGAATGTACCGGTAATGACATCTGGGGATGAAGCCTCCTCTCGTACACAAATACCATAGGCTCTGGCTGGTGCACGAGCCTCAGATATGACTACTGTATCTTTAGTCCCTCCCTGACTGCTACTCGCATTACCTGTATTTCTCGGTGGTCTACCCCGAGCTACAATATTACCAGATCTCATATTCTACAATGGATCTTTTTCAGCTAACACTGGGAAATCACAAATATAATGGTCCATCGATCCACATTTAAAACAAGCCCGATCATGCAATCTGCAACTGTCAGGATGTCGTTGGCCGCAATGTTTACACTTAGGTTGATTTGATCTGACATTACTCGCACTAGCTACTGAGGTAGCTCTCGAGCTCACAGGTGGTCTACTCTGATCCCGTCTAGAATAACCCAGAGTGGCTTTTGAACGGTTGAAACCATCTCGAAACTTCTTTGGTGCCAATTGGAATGGCTTACCATATGTAATTTTACGTGCATCTCTAGCTGCAAATTAAGCTTTTCTTTTCTCTTTCCCGAGCTCTTCAGCTTTGTAGGCTCGCTCAACCTGTACTACAAACTTTTTTATCTCAAGTATGCCAACTAATAGTTTAATGTCTTCGTTCAGCCCATCTCCAAATCTTTTACACATTATGGCTTCAGTAGAAACACACTCTCATGCATATCGACTGAGTCTCACAAAATTTTGCTCATACTTTTTCACGATCATCTGACCCTACTTCAGCTCTAGACATTCTTTGCGCTTCTGGTCAATAAATCTATGGCTGATATTGTAACAGTCCAGTTTTGACCCTAGTCAGAATAGTGGTTTTGGGACCACAAATTCGAGTCCAAAAAATATTTTCATATTATTTTTTGTGTCTGTGATATGTGAATTTACATCTGTAAAATTTCTATAATTTAATTTGTCTGTTTCTGTGCTTGATTTACAAAAAAGACCAACTTGCGTAAGTTGTAAAGGTTGCCTTCTAGTTGCTAAAGTGCCTAAGTGCTACGGTTTGTTAAATTTGAGGCCCTTGCATGTCAATAAGACCATTATATGATAGTGGGAGACATGGTTTGGCAATATAGGAAATAGATAAATTTTTAAAGGATGGTTAGGTAATTAGGTAATATATGTTTTTAAATAAAACAAATCCATGAAAATTTGTTCATTCATGCATATCCTTGCCGAAAATACAAAATAAAAAGAGAGGAAAAGAACAAGCTAGGTTTTGGCACTTTGATCCTTGATTAAGGTATGGATTTTTGTCCGTTTTTGATAATTTCTACATTTCTACATTTCTGTGATCGTTGCTTCGTGTTCTTCAAAGCCCATTTCTGAATTTCTGTTTCTGTTAAAGATTTCATGAAATGCCATTGTTGATTATATAAGCTTTGTGATGTTTTTTATATGGATTATGAAAGATATGTGTGAGGTTATTAAGCTTCGTTTTTGAATTTTGATGTAATAGAGTCATTTGGACTAATTTGTGAAAATGGGGTTTTGAAGGACTAAATTATGAATTAAATATGTTATTTGGGCTTGTATAGAGGTCATGTATATTCGGCCAAGCTATAGTCTTGGTGAATTTTTCATATTTGTGATTTTGCGAAAAATGGACTAAATTGTCAAAGTGTGAAAATATAAGGGCTAAAATGTAAAGTGCCCTAAATATGTGTAAATGGTTTAAATTGAATGTAATAAATGATTGAATGGTTGAAATTGTATTGTATTAGATCAAGAACAAAGACAATCGAACTTATATCGGTGAAAGTCCAAATTAGTCGATTAGTCGACTCGTTCCGTCCGAAATCCGTCCAAGGTAAGTTAAATTACAATTACGTGTTAATTGAAATAAATTCTGCACATATAAACTGTAATCTGCATTGGATGGCCTTTAGTGTCGGATAAATATAATTGTAGTAAAGTAAGATAATATGTTAGTATCTGAAAAGCTCTGTATGTTTCTAAGAAAAGTTAACATCTGTCTGAGAGATCGTATAAGACCGTGTTTCAGACACAGGGCTCGATTGAGATTTACGTATAAGACCATGTCTGAGACATCGGCATCGTATCTAATTTCGTACAAGACCCTGTCTGGGACAGAGGCATCGAAATTGAATTACATGTAAGACAACGTCCGGGAAGTTAGCATTTACTTGTTTATGAGCATCTGTATCGTTTCTGACTCGTCTGATGATAGCATATGAAATCTGAGATTGAGTATATGAAATGTATAACCTATGCAAGTACGTTTGTATCGTACTAAATTTCTGAATATGAAAAACTCTGTCTCTGTGAAATATGTATGGAAATGAAGCATGACATATATGTAAAAAAAAGGAGCATGGTTAAGTTTATGAATTATTCTATGAGATGGTTATGAATATTTATGGTTGAATTGTACTTATATGCTTTAGTAGTTAGACCAATTTTATTTGGCTTACTAAGCCCTTTGTAGCTTACTCTGTGTGTTTACTGTTTGTTTTACAATTATCGTAGCTACTGAAGGCTCGGGGGTAATCGAGGATCGTCACAACACTATCAATCTCATTTTGATACTTTTGAAAGTGTACATATTTTAAAGTATGGCATGTATAGGCTAGAAGGTTTATGTATTAAGTTTTGAATTGTAAATATAGGTTATGCAATGAAAGTTGGCTATCAAATGGTATGTTTGTGTTAAGTTTTGTTATGGTTTGAATGAGTTGTTGAATGATGATGAAATAGTTGTAAGGAAGCATGTTATGAGCATGAAATTGGATGAATATTTTGTATAAATGTTGTTTAATTTGGCTTGTACGAATGACCCATAAAAGCGTGACAAATTGGCTTAAACTAAGCCTGTATGGTGCCACACGGTCTTGACACACGGGCGTGTCATATGGCCGTGGGCTAAAGTCAGTAGCTAGCTAAGCATCACACGGCTATAGCACACGGAGTGCCTATTGGTCGTGTGAAAAAGTTAGTATTGGACCTATTTTTGGCACGACTGGTTCACATGGATGTGTCTAGTGCTCGTGTGTGACTCACGGCCTAGTCGCACGAGTGTGTGACTTTAACAATTTGAAAGAATTGGTTAAGTTCTGAAAATTCTAAATAAGTTCAGTTTAGTTCCGACCCTTCCTTAAATGTATGTTTTAGGTTTCGTAGATTATATTTAGAGATGATTTCTTATGAAATGATGTTAAATAATATCTATGATTCTGAATTGGTCCGAAATGTTTTGTCTGTCTGGTAATGCCTCGTAACCCTAATCCAATGTCAGTTACGGGTTAGGGGTGTTACATTTTATTGGTATCAGAGTTATGGTTTAGTCAGTTCTAGGACTACTATAGCATATATGAGTCTAGCTATACATGCCATATATCTGAATTTGTGATAGTGTGATGACTCCTGACATTGAAATGTTCTTTTATATAGCAAATCGATCCCGATAGAGTTGTAGCTGACGATGTTAAAAGTAATGCGCCTGCTCCCATGCAAGTGACGGTGCAAGCTAATTCTAGACTGGCTACGAGTAGCCGTGATGGTGAGGCTAAGCAAGCCTTCTATCAGATGATGAATGAATGGTTCACCAAATATATTAGCACCAATTCGACTGTACAACAACCTCCACCCCCAGTTAATCCTCCTCAAAATTCTGACATGCCACGAGTGAATCTGGTACAGTTGAGTAGACCACCAGTTGATAAGATTAGAAAGTATGGAGCTGAAGAGTTTCGAGCTACAACAAATGATGATGCTGAAATAGCTGAATTCTAGTTAGAGAATATAATATGAATATTTGATGAAATATTTTTGAATCTTGAAGAATGTGTGAAATGTATCGTTTCACTTCTGAGAGATACAGTATACCATTAGTGGAAAACCTTAATATCTGTGGTTCTGAGAGGACGAGTTACGTGGGACTTCTTCCAAGCTAAATTCTGGAAGAAATATATCAGTCAAAGATTCATCGATCAAAAACGCAAAGAGTTTCTCGAGCTTAAACAGGACCGTATGTCTGTTATTGAATACGAAAGTGAATTTTTGAGATTGAGCCAGTATGCTCAAGAATGTGTATTGAATGAAGAAATAATGTGCAAAAGGTTTGAATATGGACTAAACGAAGATATCCGTCTGTTAGTTGGGATTTTGGAAATTAAAGAAATGGTAGTGCTTGTTGAATGAGCATGTAAAGCTGAAGAATTAAGTAAAGAGAAAAGAAAAGCTGATTCTGAAGCTAGAGATGCTAAAAAGAGATTTTCTAGTAGATCATTTCAGTCTATGTCAAAGAAATTCTTAGATGATCAAAGCCATTCAAATGCTAATGTGGGACATTCAAACCGAGATCAAGCTAGATTGCATTCAAACTTCAGAGCCCCTGCTACTTCTGTTGCAAGTGTTGGGAATGTTTGATCTGAGAGATCTGAATGTAAACACTGTGGTAAAAGATATCTGGGAAATTGTAGATTGAATGACTGAGCCTATTTTCGATGTGGATCGTTGGATCATTTTGTAAGAGATTGTTTTGAACCTGTTGAGCAAGAAAATGTACAGAATCCGAGATCGAGTAACACCTCAGTTAGAGGTAGACCTTCCAGAAATGCAAGAAATGCAAGTAGTGGTCAAAGAGCTACTGGAGATACTATTGTTAGATCTGAGGCCAGAACACCTGCCAGAGCCTATGTTATCCGAGATCATGAGGAAGCCTCATATCCAGACGTGATTACTGGTACTTTTACTCTCTATGATACTTCTGTGATTCAATTGATAGATCTTGGATCAACGCATTCTTATATCTATATGAATTTAGTGCACAGTAAGACTTTTCCTGTAAAGTCTACTGAATTCGTAATTAGAGTATCGAACCCCTTAGGCAAAAGTGTTTTGGTTGACAAAGTTTGCAAGAATTGCCCGTTACTGATACGAGATATCTGTTTTCCTGCTGATCTGATACTTTTACCTTTCGATGAATTTGACATAATTCTGGGAATGAATTGGTTAAATTTTCATGATGCTATTGTGAATTGAAAACGAAAAGTAAGCTTCGCAGCCTTTTCTCACATATTTTTGAGCTAACATCGAAGAAATCACTGCTGGCAACCCATTCAGATCATTAGATTCAATCCAAATAATCTCATCATTCTGGCACCGTAAATCAATAGTCTTTCTCTTGCAGTTTACAATAGCATCATGCAAAGTTAACCAGTCCATACCCAGAATTATGTCGAACTCATCAAATGGCAACAACATCAAGTCAGTCGAAAAGCACGAATTTTGAACCATCAAAGGACAATTCTTACACACTTTGTCAATCATAACACACCGACCCAAGGGGTTTGACACCCTAATCACAAACTCAGTAGACTCAGCAAGCAAAGTCTTACTGATTACTAAAGTCTCACACACATAAGAATAAGTCAAACCAGGATCAATTAATGCAATTACATTAGTATCATAGAGAGTGAATGTACTAGTAATGACATCTGGGGATGAAGCCTCCTCTCGTACGCAAATAGCATAGGCTCTGGCTGGTGCACGAGCCTCAGATTTGACTACTGTATCTTTAGTCCCTCCCTAACTGCCACTCGTATTACCCGCATTTCTGGGTGGTTTA
This sequence comes from Gossypium hirsutum, assembly GCF_007990345.1. Lineage (NCBI taxonomy): Eukaryota > Viridiplantae > Streptophyta > Magnoliopsida > Malvales > Malvaceae > Gossypium > Gossypium hirsutum. Next base: position 50,713,440 of record NC_053425.1, on the reverse strand, counting down.
CCCCGAGCTACAGTATTACCCGATCACATATTCTACACTGGATTTTTTTCAGCTAACACTGGGAAATCACAAATATAATGATCCATCGATCCACATTTAAAACAAGCCCGATCATGCAATCTGCAATTGTTGGGATGTCATTTGCCACAATGTTTACACTCGGTTTGATTTGATTTGACATTACCCACACTAGCTACTGAGGTAGCTCTCGAGCTCACAGGTGGTCTACTCTGATCTCGTCTAGAATAACCCGAATTGGCTTTTGAACAGTTGAAATCATCTCGGAACTTCTTTGGTGCCAATTGGAATGGCTTACCATATGTAATTTTACGTGCATCTCTAGTTGTAAATTCAGCTTTTCTTTTCTCTTTCCCGAGCTCTTCAGCTTTGCAGGCTCGCTCAACCAGTACTACGAACTTTTTTATCTCAAGTATGCTAACTAATTGTTTAATGTCTTCGTTCAGCCCATCTCCAAATCTTTTACACATTATGGCTTCGGTAGAAACACACTCTCAGGCATACCGACTAAGTCTCATAAAATTTCGCTCATACTTTTTCACGGTCATCTGACCCTGCTTTAGCTCTAGACATTCTTTGTGCTTCTGGTCAATAAATCTCTGGCTGATATTGTAACAGTCCGGTTTTGACCCTAGTCAAAATAGTGGTTTTGGGACCACAAATCTGAGTCTAAAAAATATTTTAATATTATTTTCTGTGTCTATGATATGTGAATTTACATTTGTAAAATTTCTGTAATTTAATTTGTCTATTTATCTGCTTGATTTGCAAAAAGGACCAACTCGCTTAAGTTGTAAAGGTTGCCTTCTAGTTGCTAAAGTGCCTAAGTGCTATGGTTTGTTAAATTTGAGGCCCTTGCATGTCAATAAGACCATTATATGATAGTGGGAGACATGGTTTGGCAATATAGGAAATAGATAAATTTTTAAATGATGGTTAGGTAATTAGGTAATATATGTTATTAAATAAAACAAATGCATGAAAATTTGTTCATTCATGCATATCCTTGCCGAAAATACAAAAGAAAAAGAGAGGAAAAGAACAAGCTAGGTTTTGGCACTTTGATCCTTGATTATGGTATGGATTTTTGTTCGTTTTTAATAATTTCTACATTTCTGTGATCGTTGCTTCGTGTTCTTCAAAGCCCATGTCTGAATTTCTACTTCTGTTAAAGATTTCATGAAATGCCATTGTTGATTATATGAGCTTTGTGATATTTTTTATATTGATTATGCAAGATATGTGTGAGATTATTAAGCTTTGTTTTTGAATTTTGATATAATAGAGTCATTTGGACTAATTTGTGAAAATGGGGTTTTGAAGGACTAAATTATGAATTAAATATGTTATTTGGGCTTGTATAGAAGCCATGTATATTCAGCCAAACTATAGTCTTGTTGAATTTTTCATATTTGTGATTTTGCGAAAAATGGACTAAATTGTCAAAGTGTAAAAATATAAGGGGTAAAATGTAAAGTGCCCTAAATATGTGTAAATGGATTAAATTGAATGTAATAAATGGTTGAATGGTTGAAATTGTATTGTATTAAATCAAGAACAAAGAAAATCGGACTTATATCAAGGGAAGTCCAAATTAGTTGAATAGTCGACTCGTTCCGTCCGAAATCCGTCCAAGGTAAGTCAAATTACAATTACGTGTTAATTGAAATAAATTCTGCACATATAAACTGTAATCTGTATTAGGTGGCCTTGAGTGCTAGATAAATATATTTGGAGTAAAGTATGATAATATGTTAGTATCAGAAAAGCTCTATATGTTTCTAAGAAAAGTTGACATCTGTCTGAGAGATCGTATAAGACTGTGTTTCGGACACAGGGCTTGATTGAGATTTATGTATAAGACCATGTCTGGGACATCGACATCATATCTGATTTCGTGCAAGACCCTGTCTGGGACATTGGCATTGATATTGAATTACATGTAAGACCACGTCCGGGATGTCGGCATTGTACTTGTTTATGAGCATCTCTATCGTTTCTGACTTGCCTGATGATAGCATATGAAATCTGAGATTGAGTATATGAAATGTATAACCTATGCAGGTATGTTTGTATCATACTAAATTTCTGAATATGAAAAACTCTGTCTCTGTGAAATATGTATGGAAATGAAGCATTGCATATATGCAAACAAAGGAGCATGGTTAAGTTTATGTATTATTCTATGAGATGGTTATGAATCTTTATGATGGAATTGTACTTATATGCTTTAGTAGTTAGACCAATTGTATTTGGCTTACTAAGCTCTTTGTAGCTTACTCTGTGTGTTTACTATCTGTTTTACAGTTATCATAGCTACTGAAGGCTTGGGGGTAATCGAGGATCGTCACCATACTGTCAATCTCATTTTGGTACTTTTGAAAGTATACATATTTTAAAGTATGGCATGTATAGGCTAGAAGGTTTATGTATTAAGTTTTTGATGTAAATATAGGTTATGCAATGAAAGTTGGCTATCAAATGGTATGTTTGTGTTAAGTTTTGGTATGGTTTGAATGAGTTGCTGAATGATGATGAAATAGTTGGAAGGAAGCATGTTTTGAGCATGAAATTGGCTCAATATTTTGTATAAATGTTGTGTAATTTGGCTTGTAGGAATGACCCATAAAAGGGTGGCAAATTGGCTTAAACCAAGCCTATATGGTGCCACACGGTCTTGACACATGGGCGTGTCATAGGACCGTGGGCTAAAGTCAGTAGCTAGCTAATTATCACATGGCTATAGCATATGGGCGTGCCTATTGGTCGTGTGAAAAAGTTAGTATTGGACCTATTTTTGGCACGGCTGGTTCACATGGGCGTGTCTAGCTCCCGTGTGTGACATACGGTCCAGTCGCACAGGCGTGTGACTTTAACAGTTTGAAAGAATTGGTTAAGTTCTGAAAATTCTGAATAGGTTCGGTTTAGTTCTGACCTTTCCTTAAATGTATGTTTTAGGTCTCGTAGACTATATTTAGAGATGATTGCTTATGAAATGATGTTAAGTAATATCTATGATTCTGAATTGGTCCGAAATGTTCTGTCTGTCTGGTAATGCCTCCTAACCCTAATCCAATGTCGGTTACGGGTTAGGGGTGTTATAGATATATTTCTTACGGAACTTAGTCTAAAAGAATTCCCAGGTCACCCGCTCTTCCAGAACCACTAATACTAGAGTATTCCACCAATGATATGTTGTGTTCGAAGTAAAGATATGGCACATTTTAAACAGTCATCCAGGGTACAGGACAACTCACCAAACACACGAATAGTATTATCAAGCCAGAACTCAGCCTGCTCAGCATCATCATCATCAGTAGCTTTAAACTCTTCAGCCCCGTGTTTTCTAATTTTATCGATAGGTGGCTTATATAATCTTAGCGAATCACTTACTTGAGGTATAGTAGGCATCGAAGATGGATTAGTCGGGGGTGGAGGTTGTTGTGCAGCTGGGTTAGTCTAGATATACTGAGTAAACCAATCATTCATCATTTGGTAAAAGGTTTGTCTAGTCTCTCCCTCCTGGTTACTCGAAATTGGTCGAGAATCAACCGGCCCTGTCCTTTGTGCGAGAGCAGGTGCTACACTCTTGACATCATCAGCTACAGCTTGTTGGGATCCATTTACTATATGAAAACACAGTTTCAAATGTCAAAAGTCATCACACTATCGCAATATATAATATGACAAGTATAGCTAGATTCATACGCGCTACGTTAGTCCTAGAACCGACTAAACCATAGCTCTGATACCAATCAAATGTAACACCCCTAACCCGTATCCGTCGCCGAATTAGGGTTATGAGGCATTACCAATCTTATTGCAATTCATACAGATTCACATTATATTATAATTCGAGATTTATGATTACATCAATGTTTATAACAAAATCAACTATCAAAGCTTAAATATTCAATCATTCATAACATAGCATAAATAAAATATAATCCAAAATATATCAAACAATTTATACATATACAGAACAAACAATATATCAGCAACTCCATTATTGAATATTAAACCTATTTTTTTTTCTATACGACGTATTCTTACGCAAGATATACATCAATTGAAATAAATTTCCCTATCAACCCTTTTATTTCGTATATGCAGCATTAGCATATTAATTCTATATGAAACTCATATATTTTACATATTAATACCGAATAAAAACAAGCATTCGGTTATAAGTAAACTCGCTTCATTTCTTGATCTATTTGGCTAATATAAATCATTGTACACATTCGCAACTTACACGGAATTAGCAAGTTCATATAGCCATATACATATGTATATAGCATCCATAAATATGCACATCTTTATACACATGTAAGGCATATAAAAATCCAACTAATATGATAAGGCCAAATGTCATGTACGCATGTCTTAACTTAATCCATAAGTGAACACCAAAGTTTGTATCATGCATATGTCTTAATCTTTACCTAATGATTCCATAATTTATATTAACTTAATAATATCCATAATGAACCATACGGCCGAATACATAACATCATCACAAATATCATGTATTTTGGTTACACTCTCGATATAGACTCAATACAAGACCAAACATATATATATAACCTAATCAATATATTCATGCCACATTCGGATTCAACAACTAACCACAGAATGCAATCACATTGCATAAGTTATAATCACCCATGACACATTACATAATGATCAAAAGAACTTAAATCAAAATCCAACAAAACCGAAACTAAACATAGAAATTAAGCCATTTTCGCATGGCCTTATACATAACTAAAGTTTATTATTTAAAAATGAAAACTAGCGTATACATGCCATAGTTCAAAAATACAACTTATAAAACACCGAAAGCAGTCGATAGTGTGATAGACTTTGCTGACGATTCCTAAGCTTGTAACTTGAATCCAAAATCTAAAAAACAGAAGCAAATATACACACGATAACCTATTACAGCTTAGTAAGTCATAAGCAAATAAACAACCCATTGATCTTATCAGCTTAATTAATTAAACTAAATCATAATATAATATAGTTATTACATTTAGTTGCAACTACCATGTTTCATAATTAATGCGTTTTCATACACAAACACCACATTGGCCGAATGCTAATATGATCCAATAATTATTAATCATTCAACCTTCAAGCCAAAATGTCAACATATATATATGCTGAATATACATACACTTATATACTTGAGCTCAAAATCATAATATAACATCATATATATACATATCTATATGGCCGAATAAACATGGTCTTGTATATACCTATTAAAAAATCATTTCTATAATATTCATATCATTTAGTCATAAAACCAAATTACTTACTTACCTTATTTTAGTTATGTAGCCAACTATTTCATACCTGGTCGTTTCCACTCATTTTACACTTTCGGTCACAACTTATCGATTCCCGATAAACCATTCGGAATTGGATAGGACACTTAGATAATCTCACATAAATCGTACAATGCCAACGTCCCAGACGTGGTCTTACATGTAATCACATATCAATGCCACTGTCCTAGACAGGGTCTTACTCGCACACATATATCAAAATCCTATGTCATGACATATGTTGTAATAGTCCGATTTAGACCCTAGTCGAAATAGTGGTTTCAAGACTAAAAATCCACTTCAAAGAATTGTTTAAATATTATTTCCTGTGTTTATGATGTGTGAATTAGCATGTGTGAAAATCTCGTATGAAAATTAGAATGTTTGTGTGCTTAATTTAATAAAAAAGACCTAATCGCGTAAAATGTAAAAGTTGTGTGCTAGATGTTAAGTGCCTATTTGACTTGGCTCTATAATTGAGAGGTCCTTATGTGGTTATTATGCCATTTACATGTATAATGGACATTTATAGCCTTATTATATGTAAATTTAAAATGGTTTATTAAAGAGGTATTTTGGTCACTATAATGCTAAACATATATTAAATAAAATAAAACATGTTAATGGATGAATCATTCATCCTTACTACTGAAAATCACAAGAAAAATAAAAGAGAAAAGCTTACCTAGGGTTCGGCCTTGGTTTCCTTTGATTTAGGTATGTATTTTTTGATTGGTTTTTCATAATTTCTACGTTTTTGTAATCGTTGCTTCACATACTATCAAACCTATGCCTCAATTTCTAATTTTGATGTTGATTTTGAAATGTTCCATTGATGAAATTATGAGCTTTGTAAAATTAGTTGTTGACAAATGAAAATTTGATGTTGGGTTTACATGTTTTGTCTTTGGATTTTTGATGATTTTGAGTAAAATGGACTAAATTGTGAAAATGAGGGACTAAAATGTGAAATAAATGAAATGTGTGGATTAGTATGAGTACTAGAAGAGTTCGGCTAAGCTTGTGTACAGGAAAATTATGTGTATTTTGTGATTTTGTGATTTTGTGATTTAGTGAATAAACGGATTAATTTTGAATACATATAGATCAAGAAAAGAGGAATTCGGATTTAGACTGAGGGAAGTCGAAGGTTATTGAGTAAACAATCCGAGTTGACAACTCCAAGTACGAGGTAAGTTCGTACGTAAAACATGATGTTATAAGTATGTTTTGATTCTTTGTTTATACATAGATTGTACATACATTTAGTTTGGATGAATACGATGATAAATCAATGGTATTTGGCACTAAGTGTGCGATTTAAACTAGCTTTGGCTATATGAGGCACTAAGTGTGCGATATCGAGATAGTTTCGGTTAATTTAGATGGCATTAAGTGTGCGGAATTATTATAGCTTCGGCTAACCTTTAAGGCACTAAGTGTGCAGATGGTTATAGCATGAAAAATCTTTGAAAAGTTTAAAATATCTTAACGAGAAGTGAGAAATGAAAATGAATGAATACGGTAAGGTACAGGTACGTTTAATACCTAAGTAGTAGATGGTATTGTGTATATAAAGTTCATTGAATTGGTATAAACATGAGGATGGTGTTGGTATAAAATGGATAGATGAATTGAGAATGTATAAATACTTATGTATTGATGTTTTATCTTTTATACATTGTTGATGATTTTTTGTACGAGCTTACCAAGCTTTTGAAAGCTTACTTTGTGTGTGTTTGCATTATTTTATAGATATCGAAGCTACTGTGAGCTCAAGGATCGTCGAGGATCATCACCACACTATCTAATTTCATTTTGGTACCTTTTGAAAATATATTTAGTAAAGTATGGCATGATTAGGCTAGAAGTATTTCGGAGAGGTTTTGTAATGTTATATTTAGCCAAGTGATATGGCTTGATATGATTGTGTTAATGTTTTGATTTTTGGTATATGAAATGTGATGCAAAATGTTCTATTTGATGTGTTCATGTATGTCTTAGAAAAATGGTAAGTTTGGAAATTTTTGGGTTTGAGATTTGGTCATGAGTTTAGAGATTATGAAGCCATATGTTTTGATATGATTTGGTCTTAGGTTTTGACCCAATTGGGGTGGCAAGTTGGCTATTTTAAATGGCCTATTTTTGTCCACACGGGTAGGGACACGGACGGGTATCTCAGCCGTGTTCGATACACGGCTATTTTGCACGGCCGTGTGTCCCCTGGGGTACCCTACAATTGTAAGTCAGGCTCGAGAATGGCCAAGGCACACAGGCATGTGGCTAGTTGTGTGGCCCAAGTCAGATTCGACCATGGCCAAAGCGCACGGGCGTGTTTTGTGGCCGTGTGAGCAAGTCAGTATGTATGCCCTATTTTGACACAGTCTAGACACACGGGCGTGTCTAAAGCTATGTGAGGCACACTACCTGTTCACACGGGCGTGTGACCTGTACTTATTTGAAAAATGTTCAAATTTTGGAGAAATTTTGTATGTGTTCGGTTTAGTCCCGACCCCTTTCTAATACATGTTTAAGGTCTCGATGACCTAATAAAGGATTATATATTGATGATTGATCTTTAATGGTTTGATGCTTATGAAATGAATGGTTCTGATTTTGTCCGGTAATGCCTTTAACACTAGTTCGGCAACGGATACGGGTTAGGAGTGTTACATATGTATCCTAACTATTCCTAAGGTTCATACGGGGCTTTCGGACGTCGTAACTCGGTCGAAACGAATTCAGAAACATAGTAAACAAGCTTATTCGCATTCGGCTATAGCATGTATAAAATCATATATTTCATTTCAGCATATATATTACATTTAATTAAAATTATGTTTATTTTCTTATAAACTTACCTCGGACTAAGTAAAACGGAACGGGACAACTAATCGACAACTTTCGTTTTCCCCCGATCCAAATCCGATTTCTTTGGTTCATGATCTAAACATATTCAAATTAAACTCATTCAAACATATTTTCATTCAATTTAGTCCAAAAACACATAAATGGGAAATTACCATTTTACCCCTGACATTTACACTTTTTACAATTTAGTCCCTATTGCACAAAACACAAAATATGCAAAATTTAAAAATACCCATGTTTGGCCGAATATTCCTAGTATTCATACAAGTTCATATATTTCATTTATTTCACATTTTAGTCCCTTAAATTCTTATTTTTGCAATTTAGTTCTAATTACTCAAAATTATCAAAAACTCCAATACAAAACATGTTAATCTAAAACATATCTTTCATATTTCATCATCAAACAACAAAAATTACAAGCTCTCATCAATGGCATAACTCAAAATGTTCATCAAAATCAAAAATTGAAGCATGGGTCTTGTAGATTACTTAGCAACGATCTCACAAACGTAAAAATTATCAAAAACTGAGCTAAACACGTACCTTGATTGAGCTTAGAAATGGCTGAACCCTAGGTTTCTCTTTTTCTTTTCTTTTTTTTTTAGTTTGGGTGCAAGAACAAAGAAAATAATATGAATATGGCTTATTTTATCTTTGTTATATCTTATATTAACATTTTACCTAATTACACTTTTAACCTTATAAAATTATAACAAAACCTTATAATATATGCCTATTGCCGTCCACTTAATATGTCAATGGGCTATTTACAACTTAAAGACTTCCATTTAATAAACCAATTGCAATTCAGCCCCTTATACTTTTAGCTACCAAATTTTTGTTTTACACAATTAAGTCTTTTATTCAATCGGACACTCAAACGATAAAATTAAAGCACGAAAATTTCACAGATATAAATTCACACAAAAGGAACTCAAAAAATATTTTTTAAATATTTTTTGACTCAGATTCATGATCCCGAAACTACCGTTTCGATTAGGGTCTAAATCGAGCTGTTACAGCTCGTCTGATTGTAACACCCCTATCCCGTAACCGTCGCCAGAATAGGTAAGGGGCATTACCGGACTTGTAACTCATGTCAGAACAGTAAAATTTTAAACTTTTTCTTGAAATAAAGATCATTCATTTAAATAAGTACTAAGCACAGCCAGAGATAAAATTTAAACTTCACTAAGTAAACATTCAAAAGATGCCATTTTCGCATGGCTTATATACATTAACCAAAAATATTCTTCCACCACTAGTCTATTCTATACATGCCATAAAATAGTTCTAAACATGACAGTAACAAGCAGTGGATAGTGATAGTGTGACTAGTTGCTGACGATCCCCGAGCTTGTAGCTTCGCAATGAGATCTATAAAACAGAGGAAACAGAGTAAACGGAGTAAGCATTACAATGCTTAGTAAGTTTTAAGCAGTGTCAACAGATAACAATCAAATTATAACATAGTTGTTCGTATTTTTATTTCACTCTTCCTTTGGGATCCCTTTACCGAATATGCACATCTCATCATATACAATAGGCAGATAAACTTTCACATAAAAGTGAGCTCATGTGACATAGATATATCGTATGATTTCACATAACCTCTCACACTGATCCGATGTCACATAATCATAGGAATAGTCTCATAGATTGCTCTCGTACGCATCACATAACTACCTTATGATTTAGTGCAAATCAAGCTCACATATAAACTTGGAGTACATACCTGTTTAACCTTTCACATTGAGTATATTTATAAGCAATTCTTATTACAAAGTCTTACCCAGACATAATCTCCACACGAAGTTATCGGGTCTTACCCGGACGAAATCCCCACACGTAGTCATCGGGTCTTTAAAGCTCGGATATAGTACGAGCACGAAGCTTACGGACATTAATCAGTGATAATATTCTCGCGTAAAGCCTGCGGGGTTTTAACCCGGATATAGTACTGACACAAATGCCCTTCGGGACTTATCACATTTATACACTTTCACATCCATCACGTTGGCCACTCGGCCCTGTCACAATATACACTTTCACATTCATCACATCGGCCATTAGGCCTTATCACATATATACACTTTCACATTCATCACATCGGCCTTATCACATATATACACTTTCACATTCATCACATCGGCCATTAGGCCTTATCATATATATACACTTTCACATTCATCACATCGGCTATTAGGCCTTATCACATATATATACGCTTTCACATTCATCACATCGGCCATTAGGCCTTATCACATATATATACACTTTCACATTCATCACATCGGCCATTAGGCCTTATCACATATATACACTTTCACATTCATCACATCGGCCATTAGGCCTTATCACATATATATACACTTTCACATTCATCACATCGGCCATTGGGCCTTATCACATATATATACACTTTCACATTCATCACATGGGCCATTAGGCCTTATCACATATATACACTTTCACATTCATCACATAGAATCCTAAATCAAAATATAGATTTTCATGTATTCACATCACAATTATCCAAATATACTTCACATACCACATATACTTTCACGTATACACACTGTCTTGGCTGAATCTACATCTATCATTTTCCAATATCACAATTTAGAATTCACGTATGGGTTTAATCAATAGCTTATGAGCAACTAAAACAAGTTTATCAAGGTTTACAACACAATCTCAAATTCAGCACAAGCTGTTTTTCCTGAGCAATAGTCACTAAATTATTTATAACTGGAGCTACAAAACTCCAAATCACTTTCCGTTAATTTTTCATGAATATAGACTAGTATATCTTCCATCCATAAAATTTCCAGCATTTTAGGTTTGGCCAATCAATACCAGATATTTCTTAAAGTTTCCCCTGTTTCACTGTTTGACTAATCTGACCACTATTCACTACGAATCAAATTTCTCATTTTACAGAATTCAAAATGTGTTGTATTTGATTTCATTTGAAACTAGACTCATTAAGGAGTCTAAGCATATAAATTTTATCTTATAAACATTTTTGTACAATTTATAATGATTTTCTAAAATCAGAATAGAGGATTACAGTGTCATTCTGCGCTGTCTCACACAACTTTAAGTATCTCATTATCGGAAATTCCTTTGCTTACACGGTTTCTTTTATAAGAAACTAGACTCATTAATCTTTAATTTCATGTCTCATTTAGCCTCTAATTCAAATCCATAAATTTATGGTGATTTTCTAAAGTCACATTACTGCTGCTGTCCTAAGCAGACTATTTCAAATTACCCTTAAATTCCCAAGCTCAAACACTTAAGAACTTACCATTTGAGCTTAGAACATATCATGGCCACATCATATTTTGTTAAATCAACTCATCATGTCCTATTATAATTGAATTTACTCAACTTTTAATCACATAAAACTTACAAAGGAATCAAACTCAAATACTTAAGAACTTACCTCGGAAATTGCCGAACGATTACAGATCGACTATTCGGTTAGGTAGCTTTTTTCTCTTTTCCGAATTAGACTCCCTAAGCTCTTGAGCTTGAATAAACAAATTTAATCTATTACAAACCAATTATACAAACTCATGGCCGAATATAACAAGAAGACTACTGGATTCTACTAGCCACTCATTGCCCTATTATTAACCTTACTTAATTATAAACGCATTCGGCAATTTGATAATTAAGTTCATATCATGGTATCATAACTCCACATTTATCAATATATCATTAACAAAATATGCTCATGTCAAATTTACTCCCAATCACATCTCAAAATTCAGCAAGCTTAGAACTCATTTAATAATTAAATTCGGTAGCTTAATCACTTTGCTAACTACTTATGCATATAATTCAATGATTTTTACATCATCTTACAATCACCATTGTTCAAGACTTTGAGATTTCCACAAATGTTCATCTAATGCCTCTAGGCCGACTGTAATATTGCATCCAAATCCACATAGTTTTTTTTTTCGTTATATCTAATTCTAATGTACATAATCATAATTCAATTCAACATTATAAACCATTATCACCCATTTAGCCGAATATACCACATTAATTTTTAACATTACCCATGTAAATACCTATAGGTTCTTATACCTTAAATTCACACATTTAACCCTTTAATGCCTATTGATCATTCCTTTGGTCTTAACCTAAATGACAGCTCTCATTCTCCATATTTCAACCGAATTTTTCATAGCATGAAGACTTTCATACATTTATAAAAACTTTCATAACTCATTTGAGCCATCAAGCACATTTAGTTTATTCATACTCAACTAGAATCAATTATCCTCCCAAAATCATCAAACATACAAAATATACCCCATTAAGCTCATGACCGATTGCTACATGCTTCATGAACACAAAAATTTTCACATGGGTCTTGTTGCAAGCTTCAAAACCAACCAAAATTCACAACTTTTCAAAGAAAATAACATGAACCTTACCTTATTTGAAGTCTTCTTTTGCCGAATGCCCTAAGCTCAAAGGTTTCTATTTTGTTTCTCAACTCACGGCAAGAAGAAGAAGAAATGGCCTTGTTATTTTCACCTCAAACATGTTTTATTCATTTATTTCAACTTTTATTATTTCTATTTTATGAAACCACTTTCTTTAATATAAACAAATATATTATTAACATTATTTACTAACATACAAAGCACAAAATGCCAAAATGCGTCATTCATGCCCATCATTGCCGTCCACTACCAAGAAAAAGGAATGTTTGATATGCAAGTCCCTCATGCTTCAAACCATGCAATTTTTAGCCACTTCCAATTAACCTATGACATTTTCAAGATTTTTCACATAAGCCCCTTTTTATTTATTTCACATCCAAATGACAAAATTTAAAGCATGAAATTTTCACACATACTTATTCATAAATAATAAGCATAAAATATAACAATTAATTATTTTTGTGACTCGGTTTTGTGGTCCCGAAACCACTTTCCGACTAGGGTCAAATTAGGGGTGTCACAACTCTCCCCCCATTAGGGATTTTCATCCCCGAAAATTGCCACCGATGCATAGGTTAGGATAACGTTCTCTTATTTAATTATATCCACAAAGACATTAGCTCATCGATAGCAATTGTAATTCATTATTGATTTCGCATCGGTCTATAAAATCATTTTCTTATCTTAAAACAAATACATAAACATTTCTACAAGTATGCACATATATCTCATTTCCTTGATTTCATAAGCAATAATCACTTAATTTAATTCACAAATGCATTTCAAACACATATAAATCACATATTAACATGTATAATTCATATCATCAACCCACATATTCGTAACTCACATTTTGTGATAGCCCAAAACTGACCCTAGTCGGGAAGTGGTTTCGGGACTGCTAAACCGAGTCTTATAAATAATTAAAAGTTATATTCTGTGTTTATGATGTGAGTAAATGCATGTGTGAAAGTTTCATGCATTAATTTGATCATCTTTATGTGAATTTATTAATATGGACTTATATGAAACTTTGTTGGAAAGTGAGAGGTTAATTTTACAATGGTCTAATAGTACATGCATTGAAAGGAGTGGTTTTGCATGTCAATTTACCCATGATAAACATGGTGGCCGGCCAAGGAAAGAATATGCTCCACTAATTCAAAAATTTAAAATAATTTTGTATTAACAAATGATTTAATAATTGAAATTAAAGGAAATAAAATATGAGAAGTGGGAGGAGAAACCAAAGTGTTTCATCTTTACTTCTCCATTGCCGAAACTAGAAGAAAGAAAGAAGAAAAACTCTTGTTGAATTTCGGCTAAGGTGTTTTGATACAAAAAGGTATGTTTTATGCCACTCTTGAAAATGTATGCATAATTTGGAGGATTGGTTTAAATTTTACTTGAATCTTGGATTGAAATTAGGTTATTTATGAGGGTTGAATTGCGGCCTAGGAACTTAAAATTTTTAGTAGAAGTTTTGATGACATTAGATGGATAGTTAGGTTGGATGTGTTAAATTGTTAATTGTTTTAGCTTGAAAGTTAAGGTTAATATGGTTTATGGGATTGCCGAATCTAATTTAGGGAGAAAGAAAAATATATGTATTCGGTTATGCTATTGATTCTTGGGGAGATAATGTTTAATGTATTTTGTTTATGTTTTATAAAAGCACTAGTAATTGAATTTGAGAAATTTTAACTTGTTGATGGGAGGTGTTGAACGTGATATTCTGATGTGTTTCAAGGAATGACATTAGGGTAGCTAGAGTCTAAGAACTTTCGGTCAAGGACTATTGTGTGAGCAAATTCGGTATAAAGGTTTAAATGTTAATTGCATTGTATTTAATGTTTAAAGAATAGGTAGTAGCTAATTAAAGTTAAGAAGGCCAGAATTTCTTTTAAGGGAGGTGTGACCTTAATATGAACAAAATAGAATCAGCCTTAAGCTTGACTAAATGGTTCGGTTATTATTAGCTTAGAAGAAACCTATATGAAATTGTTGTATTAAGTCATAATATATAATTACATATGAAGGCTAAGTTTAAGTAGTAAGGCCGAATAGGTTATAAATTAATTATAGACGGTTCATATACATAGGAGTATGTATGTATTTGTGTGTGCGGCATTGATGATAAATGGTGAATTGGTAATAATCTACTTGGGACAGCAGTAGTAAGGTGATTTTCGAAAATCGCCATAATTGGTAGGAGTTGAATTAGAAGCTGAGTGAATTATGTCATTAAAGCTTCAAGGGTCTATTTTCTTACAAAAGAAACTATAGAAACAAAAGAGTTACCGATCTAGAGATATTTGAAGTATTGTGGGGCTGAGTCAAAATGACTGCTGGATTCCCTGTTCTGTTTTTAGAAAATCATTATAAATTGTACAAAAATGGTTATAAGATAAAATTTATATGCTTAGACTCCTTAATGAGTCTAGTTTCAAATGAGATTAAATACAACACATTTGGAATTCTGTAAAGTGAGAAATTGGATTCGTAGTGAAGAGTGGTCAGAATAGTCAAACAGTGAAACAGGGGAAACTTTAAGAAAAATCTGGTATTGATTGGCCAAGCCTAAAATTCTGAAATTTTATGGGTGGAAGATATACGAGTCTATATTCAGGGAAAATTAACGGCAAGTGATTTGGAGTCTAGTAGCTCCAGTTATAAGTAATTTAGTAACTACTGCTCAGGAAAACAGCTCGTAGTGAATATGTGATTTTGTTGTAAACATTAATGAAAGTTTGCCGATGAATTATTTATTGATTAATATAAAGCTTACTATAATCTATGTGTGTGAAAGTCGGATCAATATATATATTATTCTGAAAGTAATACTTGAATAGTCGATTAATGACTATTTTAAATTTTGTTGAACTTAAGCTCAAGAGCAAGGGGGAACTAGATCCGATAAAGGGAAGGAAAAAGTAATTGAATAGCCGTTGAAGTCGTTCGACGACATTTGAGGTAAGTCTTCGAGTAATGACCCTACTTGAATTATATTGAAATGAATAGTCATACTATGACGGATAGTCGAATGTGCTTAGAGACTATCTTATAAAGCCAATTGAAATCATGCTCTTTGTGTGTGGCTACTGAGCCGAAATTTGAAAGGTTTAATAAATGTTTCGTGTTTGAGCCTTAGTAACAAAGAAATGATATGGATGTGTTATGATTATTGATATATGTGTGCATGAACATTGGATTATATCCGGGCTAAGACCCGAAGGCAATTATGCGAGTTGATATATCCGGGCTAAGACCCGAAGGCAATTATGCGAGTTGATATATCCGGGCTAAGACCCGAAGGCAATTATGCGAGTTGACATATCCGGGCTAAGACCCGAAGGCAATTATGCGAGTAGATATATCCGGGCTATGACCCGAAGGCAATTATGCGGGATGATATATCCGGGCTAAGACCCGGAGGCAATTATGCGAGTTGATATGTCCGGGTTAAGACCCGAAGGCAAATGTGTTTGCGGCTGTATTCGGTTAAATACCGAAGAAACTTGGGTTTGAATGTGAGCGTTTTGTGCTGTAACTAATTTAATAAATATGCTCGACCAACCCGAACGATAAGGTATGTTTGCATGTGCATTGGAAAAGTCGATTCGTTTTAAATAGTATTCGTGTGATCGGCTAACGAATTTTCGGCTTTTAGAAAGGTTGATACCTTGTGTAAATATGTTGATGAAGTGTGAAGTAAGTATGATTATGAGAATGTGTGTTAATAAAGTGACTTAGTTAGCTATGTGAATGTAATACTGTAGTCAAAGCCGATTTCATTACTTGAGACTTACTAAGCTTAAAATGCTTACCCGGTTGCTTTGGCTCTCTGTTTTATAGATTTTGTTCGTCAGCTATCGGATTCGGGATCAGCGAAGTCGAAGTCATCTACACTATCAAAGCTCTTTTGGTACTCTTTTAGTTGAACTCTGGATATGGCGTGTATAGGACTACCCCCTGTTGTTTAAGTTCTTATTGTGATGTATGTGTGTAAAGCCATGCGAAAATGGCTCGTAGAAGTGGAGTATGGCATTAGACCATTTGTGTTTATGTATGTATATATGGTTTCACGATGTGACTATGGTTTGAAATGGAAGTGTTGGGCTAATGATCAGCCATTGGAATGGCTAATTATGATCACATGTGGACCTATGTATGGCAAAACCCTAGTTGGTCCATGGTAACCACAAAATAGGTAAAGTTTACCTTGAAAACAGATGCTGACAGCAACAGTGGTGTAGATTTGAAAAATCACAAAAATTCGTAGGAGTGGAATTAAATAGTGAATAAATTATGTAATCGAACCTTGATGAACCTACTTTCATATGGAAGTAACGAAACAATCATATGAACAGTACAGTAAGAGATATTCGGGTTCTTGTGGAACGGGGCCAGAACAGTTTCTGGATTCTCTGTTCCGGCTTTGGAAATTCACTATAAATTGACCAGAGATAATTAGGGGTCATACCATATATGCATGGTTTCCTCTATAAGTCTAGTTTCCATAGAAACAAACGGCATCAGTATTGAAGCTCTGTGCAGAGAGATATCCCAGTCGTAATGGGAAGAGGTCAGTGTAGTCGACCCCTGTAACATGGGAGACTTTGACTAATAAACTGTACTAATTGGCCCGACCAAAAATTCTAGAAAAAAATACATAGGTGGGGACATGAGTCTAGTTTCAGGGAAAAATCACAAAACTGATTTTCGAGTTGTGAAACTCAAGATATGATTTTTGAAGCGACTAGTACTCAGACTGGGCAGTGTCTGGAAAAAATTTTAAAAGTCTGTCAACACCTCGTATTCGACTCCGGTGACGGTCTCGGGTTCGGGGTGTTATACATTTTCATTCATGTATAAGCTGTAACCTGACCGAAAGTACACATATACTCAAACATCCCAATAAATATCCTTTATCACTCCATCATATCTCACTATTCAACTTAACCTATTTCCAACAGAAAATCAACTTCCACATACATGAACATTGAGTTCATTTAGCACATTCAATCACCGTTAACGATACCCGTATACAATCGATTTGGCATCAAGCCTCTTATTGTATACCGGCATGGGATTTATTTTAGCACATAACCCATATATCCAAAATTATCAGCATTCATCAGAAATTCTTACAGACTTTCAAATGTCGAACTTAATCGAAATAATTTCTTGAATATGATTAACAAAAAAAATAGGGGTCATTTAGCAATAGCACATATGACTTCATATACCAAGCATTCCATAGACTAAATCCGTAACACATTTATAACATGAATTCATTTCTTAACAACATATCCACCATCTTTTTACTTTCATCTGATTTTCTCATACCTTCCGTACATACCTGTATTACTTATTCTGATCTTACTTAATTTATCATCTTAAATATACCTGTTGAATCATTCGAAATCATTACGGATACTCATTAAGCACATATAGCTCTTACAATGCCATATCCTAGATATGGTCTTACATATTCTCACATATCGAGCCGATGCCATGTCCCAGACATGGTCTTACACACTATCTCAAATCAATGCCTTCGTCCCAGACGAGGTCTTACATGAATTCCACTTCACACACTTAGTGCCCACTGACCGATCTAGCACTCATAGTGCTCGGTTAAAGGAATTCGCACACACACAGTGCCTCTAATCATTCACACACATAGTGCTCTTATTCATTCATTATTACACATTGAAATGACTTAACCAAGCCTATAAACATCCTATATGTACACTTGTAAACATATCATCTCATTTAAATTTGAATTCGTATAGTAATGAACACTTAAACTTTGCTCAAATTACCGGCACGAAGCCTACTAGGCACGAAGGCCCGAATACACGTCACTAGCATGATTGCTCTTCGGGACCTAGCCCGGATATAACACCAGCACGAATGCTCTTCGGGGTTTAGCACGGATATATCTCTAGCACGAATGCTCTTCGGAACTTAGTCCGGATACATCACTAGCACGAATGCTCTTCGGGATTTAGCCCGGATATATCACTAGCACGAATGCTCTTCGGGACTTAGCCCGGATATATCACTAGCACGAATGCTCTTCGGGACTTAGCCCGGATATATCACTCTCAATTCTCATGTACATATACACATATAGCAATACACATTAGCATATCATTTACATTACTTGAATACAAACACAACATGCTTATCGACCATTCAACTTCCAGTTCCATAGCCACATACAAAAATCACATTTATAGTCATAACACTCTTTCAAAATTGCATCACTTATACCCTTATAATTCAATCCAAATCGAAATTCAAATACGAGTACATGATACGTACCTGATCAACTTAATAATTTAGGCATATCTAAGTGAAGTTATATCGCAAATTCTCATAGTCAGAAGCTTGCTACAGCTCGATCGGGATCAAGATTCATTACAATACAGCAAACACATTTTAATAGCCAAAAATCATCACACTATCATTTTATCACTTTATGGCATGTATAAATAGACTCACGCATGCTAAGTTAGTCCTAGAATCAACTAAATCGTAGCTCTGATACCAATAAAATGTAACAGCCCTATCCCGTAACCGTCGCCAGAATAGGTAAGGGGCATTACCGGACTTGTAACTCATGTCAGAACAGTAAAATTTTAAACTTTTTCTTGAAATAAAGATCATTCATTTAAATAAGTACTAAGCACAGCCAGAGATAAAATTTAAACTTCACTAAGTAAACATTCAAAAGATGCTATTTTCGCATGGCTTATATACATTAACCAAAAATATTCTTCCGCCACTAGTCTATTCTATACATGCCATAAAATAGTTCTAAACATGACAGTAACAAGCAGTGGATAGTGATAGTGTGACTAGTTACTGACGATCCCCGAGCCTGTAGCTTCGCAATGAGATCTATAAAACAGAGGAAACAGAGTAAACGGAGTAAGCATTACAATGCTTAGTAAGTTTTAAGCAGTGTCAACAGATAACAATCAAATTATAACATAGTTGTTCGTATTTTTATTTCACTCTTCCTTCGGGCATACCATCCCTTTACCGAATATGCACATCTCATCATATACAATAGGCAGATAAACTTTCACATAAAAGTGAGCTCATGTGACATAGATATATCGTATGATTTCACATAACCTCTCACACTGATCCGATGTCACATAATCATAGGAATAGTCTCATAGATTGCTCTCGTACGCATCACATAACTACCTTATGATTTAGTGCAAATCAAGCTCACATATAAACTTGGAGTACATACCTGTTTAACCTTTCGCATTGAGTATATTTATAAGCAATTCTTATTACGAAGTCTTACCCGGACATAATCTCTACACGAAGTTATCGGGTCTTACCCGGACAAAATCCCCACACGCAGTCATCGGGTCTTTAGAGCTCGGATAAAGTACGAGCACGAAGCTTACGGACATTAATCAGTGATAATATTCTCGCATAAAGCCTACGGGGTTTTAACCCGGATATAGTACTGACACAAATGCCCTTCGGGACTTATCACATTTATACACTTTCACATCCATCACGTTGGCCACTCGGCCCTGTCACATATATACACTTTCACATTCATCACATCGGCCATTAGGCCTTATCACATATATACACTTTCACATTCATCACATCGGCCATTAGGCCTTATCACATATATACACTTTCACATTCATCACATCAGCCATTAGGGCTTATCACATATATATACACTTTCACATTCATCACATCGGCCATTAGGGCTTATCACATATATATACACTTTCACATTCATCACATCGGCCATTAGGCCTTATCACATATATACACTTTCACATTCATCACATCGGCCATTAGGCCTTATCACATATATATACACTTTCACATTCATCACATCGGCCATTAGGCCTTATCACAAATATATACACTTTCACATTCATCACATCGGCCATTGGGCCTTATCACATATATATACACTTTCACATTCATCACATCGGCCATTAGGCCTTATCACATATATACACTTTCACATTCATCACATAGAATCCTAAATCAAAATATAGATTTTCATGTATTCACATCACAATTATCCAAATATACTTCACATACCACATATACTTTCACGTATACACACTGTCTTGGCTGAATCTACATCTATCATTTTCCAATATCACAATTTAGAATTCACGTATGGGTTTAATCAATAGCTTATGAGCAACTAAAACAAGTTTATCAAGGTTTACAACACAATCTCAAATTCAGCACAAGCTGTTTTTCCTGAGCAATAGTCACTAAATTATTTATAACTGGAGCTACAAAACTCCAAATCACTTTCCGTTAATTTTTCCTGAATGTAGACTCGTATATCTTCCATCCATTAAATTTACAGAATTTTAGGTTTGTCCAATCAATACCAGATTTTTCTTAAAGTTTTCCATGTTTCACTGTTTGACTAATCTGACCACTCTTCACTACGAATCAAATTCCTCATTTTACAGAATTCAAAATGTGTTGTATTTGATTTCATTTGAAACTAGACTCATTAAGGAGTCTAAGCATATAAATTTTATCTTATAACCATTTTTGTACAATTTATAATGATTTTCTAAAAACAGAACAGAGGATTACAGTGTCATTCTACGCTGTCTCACACAACTTTAAGTATCTCATTATCGGAAATTCCTTTGCTTACACGGTTTCTTTTATAAGAAACTAGACTCATTAACCTTTAATTTCATGTCTCATTCAGCCTCTAATTCAAATCCATAAATTTATGGTGATTTTCTAAAGTCACGTTACTGCTGCTGTCCTAAGCAGACTATTTCAAATTACCCTTAAATTCCCAAGCTCAAACACTTAAGAACTTACCATTTGAGCTTAGAACATATCATTGCCACATCATATCTTGTTAAATCAACTCATCATGTCCTATTATAATTGAATTTACTAAACGTTTAATCACTTAAAACTTACAAAGGAATCGAACTCAAATACTTAAGAACTTACCTCGGAAATTGCCGAACGATTACAGATCGACTATTTGGTTAGGTAGCTTTTTTCTCTTTTCCGAATTAGACTCTCTAAGCTCTTGAGCTTGAATAAACAAATTTAATCTATTACAAACCAATTATACAAACTCATGGCCGAATATAACAAGAAGACTACTGGATTCTACTAGCCACTCATTGCCCTATTATTAACCTTACTTAATTATAAACGCATTCGGCAATTTGATAATTAAGTTCATATCATGGTATCATAACTCCACATTTATCAATATATCATTAACAAAATATGCTCATGTCAAATTTACTCCCAATCACATCTCAAAATTCAGCAAGCTTAGAACTCATTTAATAATTAAATTCGGTAGCTTAATCACTTTGCTAACTACTTATGCATATAATTCAATGATTTTTACATCATCTTACAACACCATTATTCAAGACTTTGAGATTTCCACAAATGTTCATCTAATGCCTCTAGGCCGAATGTAATATTGCATCCAAATTCACATAGTTTTTTTTTTTGTTATATCTAATTCTAATGTACATAATCATAATTCAATTCAACATTATAAACCATTATCACCCATTTAGCCGAATATACCACATTAATTTTTAACATTACCCATGTAAATACCTATAGGTTCTTATACCTTAAATTCACACATTTAACCCTTTAATGCCTATTGATCATTCCTTTGGTCTTAACCTAAATGACAGCTCTCATTCTCCATATTTCAACCGAATTTTTCATAGCATGAAGACTTTCATACATTTATAAAAACTTTCATAACTCATTTGAGCCATCAAGCACATTTAGTTTATTCATACTCAACTAGAATCAATTATCCTCCCAAAATCATCAAACATACAAAATATACCCCATTAAGTTCATGACCGATTGCTACATGCTTCATGAACACAAAAATTTTCACATGGGTCTTGTTGCAAGCTTCAAAACCAACCAAAATTCACAACTTTTCAAAGAAAATAACATGAACCTCACCTTATTTGAAGTCTTCTTTTGCCGAATGCCCTAAGCTCAAAGGTTTCTATTTTGTTTCTCAACTCACGGCAAGAAGAAGAAGAAATGGCCTTGTTATTTTCACCTCAAACATATTTTATTCATTTATTTCATTAACTTTTATTATTTCTATTTTATGAAACCACTTTCTTTAATATAAACAAATATATTATTAACATTATTTACTAACATACAAAGCACAAAATACCAAAATGTGTCATTCATGCCCATCATTGCCGTCCACTACCAAGAAAAAGGAATGTTTGACATGCAAGTCCCTCATGCTTCAAACCATGCAATTTTTAGCCACTTCCAATTAACCTATGACATTTTCAAGATTTTTCACATAAGCCCCTTTTTATTTATTTCACATCCAAATGACAAAATTTAAAGCATGAAATTTTCACACATACTTATTCCTAAATAATAAGCATAAAATATAACAATTAATTATTTTTGTGACTCGGTTTTGTGGTCCTGAAACCACTTTCCGACTAGGGTCAAATTAGGTGTGTCACACTGATTGTTCGGACATATCTTTTTCTTGATCATGTGACTCAAACAAAGGTTTAAAGTCAGTTTATCCACATTTTCTATCATCGCTCCATTGGTTTATCGAGGCTCCATCCGACCAACCTATTACATAGTTCCATTTATCGTTCCTGTAATATCCTGATTTTGGGCCTAGTCGGAATAGTGGTTTCGTGACCACAAAATCTGAGATAGAAATAATTATTTTATGATTATTTTTAGGTCTATGATATGATTGCATGATTGTGTGAAATTTTCGTGAAGAAATTTTATGCATAAAGTGCTTAAATTGAAATTAGGGACTAAATCGAATAATTTGTAAAATTTGCATTCTAGAAGTTTCTAGTATGAAATTGTTTTGAAATATTAATTAGGAGGTCTTAAATATCAATTTTACCAATTTCTAAGTCTATGGAGAAAAATTGGACACGGATGGAATTTTTGGAAAGTTTAGTAGTAAGGGCATTTTGGTCATTTAGGGGTAAAATGAATTAAAATACAAAATTAAAAGCCAATTTTGCTCATCTTCAACCCCATGGCCGAATATAGCAAGGAGAAACCATGGCTAGGGTTTTTCAAGCTTCGAAGCTCGATTGTAAGTCCGTTCTAGCATCGTTTTTAATGATTTTTACGTTTTTGGAGTCGCGGTAGCTCGATTTAGCTTATGCTAGCAATAATTTAACCTAGGGTTTATATTTGGAAAAATACCCATAGGTGAAATTTGTGTATTTTGGTGTTTTATGATAGAATATGAGGTTTTAAATTATGTTAGACAACTTGTGATACTCGGTTTTAAGCGAAAACTAGCAAAAGGGCTTAATCGGTAAAAATACCTAATAGTCGTAAGTACATGTTAGAGTGAGAATTTGATGTTGCCATAGAAGGGAAAAATGATCAGCATGTCATAAAACTTAATAAAATAGGCTGAAGTTTAATTTACGAGCTTTGGGGCAAAAGTGTAAATATGCAAAAGTTTAGTGGCAAAACTGTAATTTTACCAAAATATGATTTTAGGTCAATTTGAATAATGTGAGTCCTAATTAGACTATATTTGAAATGATAGAGCAAGGAAAACTAAAATTTGGGCTAAAATGGGGAAAATACCAAGTTGTGGACGAAATGATAAAAGTAGCCATTTTCGCATACGAGGTAAGTTCATGTGTAAATGTAGTAACATAATTGTCATTTTAAGCAATTTAATGTTTTTTATATGATATGATGCTAATTATTATCATGAAATATTATGCTTTGTGGTTATTGTTGAATAATATGTAATTATGTGAATTACTTGATGAGTATGAACTATCACCGAAGTATCAATTTCGATATTCCGTGGAAGATGGCAAAGATGTGTGATCGAGGAAAACGCCCATTTGAACCTTAGGAATAGATAGGATACAAGTGACATGTCACTAGGATATTTGGGCATCCAAACTCGTTGAGTTGAGTCCGAGTTCACTTATGGATGCGAATGTCCGAACTCGTTGAGTTGAGTCTGAGTTCGAGAGATGTAACTAGGCATCCGAGCTTGTTGAGTTGAATCTGAATTCACTTATGGATGCGAACGCCCGAGCTCGTTGAGTTGAGTCTGAGTTCACTTATGGGCGGGTTACATGGTAGCTTGGCTACATATGTGGCACTTATGTGCAAACTTTCCATGTACCCGAATTATATTCCGATGTGTTCAACGGGTAAAATTCTACTCAAATGGAGGAATACTCGAGATGAAAGGGACGTATTGGTAAGTGTTGTGAAATGAATACTTTGAACAGGTATGTACTTAACCTTCGGGTTGAAAACTCGATATAACAACAATATGGTAAGATGATAAATGAAAATGTGATATGAATGTCTCGGTGATGATTATGCAAATGATGTTTTATGTTTGCTTATATAGTTGTGTTACTTGCTATTTGCATGTGAGCTTACTAAGCATTTATGCTTACTTCCTCCTTTTCATTCCTTGTAGTGTTGACAAGCCAGCTCGGAAATCGGGAACGGTCGGAGGCATGCTCACACTATATCTGTATACCATCTTGGCATAATGGCTTGCATATTTTGAGTATGGCATGTATAGCATTATAATCATTTTGTATATATGGTCTTATGATATGGTTATTGAGTGGTATGGAAATGCTTGGTAATGATTAGCCATTGGAATGGCTAATCATGATCATATTTGGTGTTATGTATGCTAAATTACTAGCTAATCCATGGAAAACATGAAATAGGTAAATTTTACCATAAAATAGATTCAGACAGCAGCAGTGACATGAGTTTGAAAAATCATTAAAAATAGTAGAGATATAATTAGATGGTGAATAAAATATGGAATTGAATAATTATGAGTCTATTTTCATATGGATCGAACAAAATAGGTATATGAGTTATATTTTATGAGATGTTTAAATTTTTGTGAAACAGGGCTAGAGCGATTTCTGGATCCCCTGTTCTGACTTTTGAAATTCACTATAAATTGTTCAAAGATAATTAGAAGTCATGATTTATATTTACAGATTCCTTATTGACTCTAGTTTTATTAGAAACAAACGGCATAGTCATTGAAACTCTGTATAGAGAGATATCTGATTCGTAATACACAGAGGCCGGAGTAGTCGAACCCTGAAACAGGGGAGACTTTAACTAATAAACTGTACTAATTGGCTCGACCAAAAATTATAGAAAAAAAATTAGTAAATATATGTCTAGTTTCAGGGAAAATTTACGGAATTGAATTTCGAGTTTCGTAAGATATGAATTTTTAAGCGACTATGACGCAGATTGTTAGCTTGACTAAAAATTTTAAAAATAAATTGTTTGAGCTGTTTAAGTAATGAATTAAGTCTGTTAACACCTCGTGTTCGACTCCAGCGAAGGTCTTGGGTACGGGGCATTACATTTGGTGGTATCAGAGCAGGTTTAGTCGGTTCTCGGACTAACCTAGCATGTGTAAAAGTTTAGCTATACATGCCACTGATCTGTGATAGTGTGATGTCTTTCGACGCGTATGGGTACCGTCTTATTTAGACAGGGTACTCTCCAATCGAGCTGCGCCGACCATGTTCAATGTTATGTGAAGGTATTTGAGTAAAATTATGATTATGATAAGTCTCGGTTCAGAAAAGTATGAATAAAAGTTTATGATACATATGTGATAAATATCCATATTTGCTTAATGCTCATACGATGTAGTGTATGTGGCTTACTTGATAAGATGAACGGAATAAATAGAAAGTAGTAGAGGTATGAATAAAGGTCATAATATCATGATACGAATGAAAATGTCCTTGTCTTGATTGGACGTTGAATGTTGATGAATGTTAATGATGTACAATTTTTATGAGATAAAGGATTATAATGAAATGAACTTATCTATGTTAAATTGTTGGACTGAATTATATGATTGTAATGATATGTACATGATGATGCACGAAATGAAAGATGTGATTGTGATGCAAATATCTATGTTTTTTTGGCCTTATATGATGTCATGAGCATGAATTAATTTAATTAAATGAATGGATAAGTAAAGCTATCTAGAAAACATAGAATGTACGCATAAGTATACTGTCTAAATGGGACAATAGGAAAATTGGTGTAAGCCAACATGAATGTTGCATTGCCTAAATGAATGACATGATTTTGATGATGTTGCTATGATGATGGAAGTTGTGTCATATGTGTATGTATAAGAAAGTCGAGTCAGAGGTCCTACAACCCCTCCCCCTTACCGAAGTGGTACTTATAATGGAATTTCATGAGATTTGTATTGAATAAGTTTCCGATTGAGAACCCAAAGAGTTCAGTGATAGAATAATTATAAGTATGATCAGAGATTGAAAATGAGCTGATAAGTAAAGTCAGAGTCAATAAAGTATCAGATTGATATAAAGATTATTGGAATTATGCACTGTCCCAGTTAGAGAAGGAATTTCTCTTTGGTAAATCGAATTACTCAGGTGCAAGGTTGAGAAAAGTGTAAATAAAAACTTTATTTAGAATTGACCTCTTTAGTGAATGGTTTAATATGAAATTTGTGATGGCAGAACTAGTTGGGGAAATGATATTTGAAATGTGAACTATCTGAGTGTGACAGTTATGACTGGACAGATTTAGCAGTCTCTTTTGAGATGTTCTATGTGTTTACCCGTTCTCAGAAATATTTCTATGGCTATTGATCTTCTGAAGAAATTCTTGTTATATGGGAATGTCTTCTAATTCTGGTGTTGGATGAAAGCATTGGTAGTCTGACTGGTTTATAATTTATATTGCTCTATTTCATCGGGTATTCTATTTCATTTCGTCTGATAAGAATTGATGAAAGAATACGTAAGATATTATGTTTCTGTTTCTTCTACTTGATGCTTCATCTGATATATATGTATGGGAAGATATATTGTTCTTGTTATATTTGATTCCAGTGGGATTAAATGATGTTTTCTTTTGGACTTTCTTTCTTTGAAGAATTATCGGGGTATTCTGTATTTTCTCTATGAGTTTGGTTTTCGATTCTCCGGCATAGTATCATATTTTGGGTTTCTTTATCCTGGATCTCTTTATTCTGGATTTCTTTATTCTGGGTTTCTCTATCTTGGATTACTTTATTCGGTTTTCTTGTTATCTTTGTTCCATAATTTTTCAATTAAGACTCATGTTCGAAGTGCGTTCTTCAGCTCGTGATAATCATGTCAAATATGACTATACTTCTAATTTGATCTTGGTAATGTGGTGATTTTAGTATTGGGATTTTTTCTAATTTCTATATAAGGATTTGACATCAGTAAAGGCATAGGTGATAAAAGCGCGAGTTTCAGTCGGTATGGTGAATTATTTATTTGAAAGATTTCATGTGACAATTATGCCAGGATTATTTTTTCAAGTCTGATAATATAATTTCATTTTTTGTACGGATAAAAGAGTAAGTAGTCTGAACGAGAAGTGTATATTTATTAGAAAGAGTTGGATATTAGTTAAAATCACTACGAATGATAAGGTTTTCATCTTGTGAAAGCTGAAAAGTTTATTACATGTTGACAAAGTTTGGATAGATGAGAATATTGGTAACCAAAGCGTCTGAACTAGACTAGTCTACATTGAGTAAAGACTTCCTGACTTTCAGTAATGTACTGTTGTATGAATTGTGATGTGTTTCAAGACAGTGAGGTAATGTGATAGTTTAGAGCATTCGATGTTACATAAAATCGGAGTTGTTAAAGGGGTTAAAGCGGAACATTGGGATCTATCAAAATTATCCTTGTCAGTGTTGATATTGGGATGGAAATGAGAAGGATTATTCTTGAGGCCATATCAGAAATATTTCCATGGCGGAAAGAGGAAAATGTGATGTATCCTATTGTTAAATGTTTGGCGAGATCTATAAATCATATATGTATTGAATGAATTCCTACTCATCAGATTCATGGAATTTCAGGTCTCTTTGATTGTTGGATTTCTTGGAATTCCGGTCTCCATTAAATCAAGTTGAGATCTGGGTTTTATGTCATGATATCATGGGAAACTGAGAAGGGTTGAAAATTTAAGAACAGTTGAGAGTTGAGATTGTAAGCTTTCAGATCATATGAGAAATTAAAGAGATGTATTCGAGGTACAGCCTAAGTGAAGTTCTTCGGCACCGAATATGAGATTAAAAGTGAAGACCACTTTTCTGGTAAGATTTTCGGGGACGAAAATCCTTAAAGGGGGGGAGAGTTGTAATATCCTGATTTTGGGCCTAGTCGGAATAGTGGTTTCGTGACCACAAAATTTGAGATAGAAATAATTATTTTATGATTATTTTTAGGTCTATGATATGATTGCATGATTGTGTGAAATTTTCATGAAGAAATTTTATGCATAAAGTGCTTAAATTGAAATTAGGGACTAAATCGAATAATTTGTAAAATTTGCATTCTAGAAGTTTCTAGTAAGAAATTGTTTTGAAATATTAATTAGGAGGTCTTAAATATCAATTTTACCAATTTCTAAGTCTATGGAGAAAAATTGGACACGGATGGAATTTTTGGAAAGTTTAGTAGTAAGGGCATTTTGGTCATTTAGGGGTAAAATGAATTAAAATACAAAATTAAAAGCCAATTTTGCTCATCTTCAACCCCATGGCCGAATATAGCAAGAAGAAACCATGGCTAGGGTTTTTCAAGCTTCGAAGCTCGATTGTAAGTCCGTTCTAGCATCGTTTTTAATGATTTTTACGTTTTTGGAGTCGCGGTAGCTCGATTTAGCTTATGCTAGCAATAATTTAACCTAGGGTTTATATTTGGAAAAATACCCATAGGTGAAATTTGTGTATTTTGGTGTTTTATGATAGAATATGAGGTTTTAAATTATGTTAGACAACTTGTGATACTCGGTTTTAAGCGAAAACTAGCAAAAGGGCTTAATTGGTAAAAATACCTAATAGTCGTAAGTACATGTTAGAGTGAGAATTTGATGTTGCCATAGAAGGGAAAAATGATCAGCATGTCATAAAACTTAATAAAATAGGCTGAAGTTTAATTTACGAGCTTTGGGGCAAAAGTGTAAATATGCAAAAGTTTAGTGGCAAAACTGTAATTTTGCCAAAATATGATTTTAGGTCAATTTGAATAATGTGAGTCCTAATTAGACTATATTTTAAATGATAGAGCAAGGAAAACTAAAATTTGGGCTAAAATGGGGAAAATACCAAGTTGTGGACGAAATGATAAAAGTAGCCATTTTCGTATACGAGGTAAGTTCATGTGTAAATGTAGTAACATAATTTTCATTTTAAGCAATTTAATGTTTTTTATATGATATGATGCTAATTATTAGCATGAAATATTATGCTTTGTGGTTATTGTTGAATAATATGTAATTATGTGAATTACTTGATGAGTATGAACTATCACCGAAGTATCAATTTCGATATTCCGTGGAAGATGGCAAAGATGTGTGATCTAGGAAAACGCCCGTTTGAACCTTAGGAACAGATTAGGATACAAGTGACATGTCACTAGGATATTTGGGCATCCGAACTCGTTGAGTTGAGTCCGAGTTCACTTATGGATGCGAATGTCCGAACTCGTTGAGTTGAGTCCGAGTTCGAGAGATGTAACTAGGCATCCGATCTCGTTGAGTTGAGTCCGAGTTCACTTATGGATACGAACGCCCGAGCTCGTTGAGTTGAGTCCGAGTTCACTTATGGGTGGGTTACATGGTAGCTTGGCTACATATGTGGCACTTATGTGCAAACTTTCCATGTATCCGAATTATATTCTGATGTGTTCAACGAGTAAAATTCTACTCAAATGGAGGAATACTCGAGATGAAAGGGACGTATTGGTAAGTGTTGTAAAATGAATACTTTGAACAGGTATGTACTTAACCCTCGGGTTGAAAACTCAATATAACAACAATATGGTAAGATGATAAATGAAAATGTGATATGAATGTCTCGGTGATGATTATGCAAATGATGTTTTATGTTTGCTTATATAGTTGTGTTACTTGCTATTTGCATGTGAGCTTACTAAGCATTTATGCTTACTTCCTCCTTTTCATTCCTTGTAGTGTTGACAAGCCAGCTCGGAAATCAGGAACGGTCGGAGGCATGCTCACACTATATCTGTATACCATCTTGGCATAATGGCTTGCATATTTTGAGTATGGCATGTATAGCATTCTAATCATTTTGTATATATGGTCTTATGATATGGTTATTGAGTGGTATGGAAATGCTTGGTAATGATTAGCCATTGGAATGGCTAATCATGATCATATTTGGTGTTATGCATGCTAAATTACTAGCTAATCCATGGAAAACATGAAATAGGTAAAATTTACCATAAAATAGATTCAGACAGCAGCAGTGACGTGAGTTTGAAAAATCATTAAAAATAGTAGAGATATAATTAGATGGTGAATAAAATATGGAATTGAATAATTATGAGTCTATTTTCATATGGATCGAACAAAACAGGTATATGAGTTATATTTTATGAGATGTTTAAATTTTTGTGAAACAAGGCCAGAACGATTTCTGGATCCCCTGTTCTGACTTTGGAAATTCACCATAAATTGTTCAAAGATAATTAGAAGTCATGATTTATATTTACAGATTCCTTATTGACTCTAGTTTTATTAGAAACAAACGGCATAGTCATTGAAACTCTGTACAGAGAGATATCTGATTTGTAATACACAGAGGTCAGAGCAGTCGAACCCTGAAACAGGGGAGACTTTAACTAATAAACTATACTAATTGGCTCGACCAAAAATTCTAGAAAAAAAATTAGTAAATATATGTCTAGTTTCAGGGAAAATTTACGGAATTGAATTTCGAGTTTCGTAACTCGAGATATGAATTTGTAAGCGACTATGACGCAGATTGTTAGCTTGACTAAAAATTTTAAAAATAAATTGTTTGAGCTGTTTAAGTAATGAATTAAGTCTGTTAACACCTCGTGTTCGACTCCGGCGAAGGTCTCGGGTACGGGGCATTACAGTTCCAAAAAGTCATCTCATCATTAAACCCCCTATAATCACATTTCTCCATGATTAAATTTTCTAGTCAACAAGGTAAATAAAAAATTTTGAGAATAAAAATAACACAATTAATGAACATAAATGTTAGTACATTATCTAGATTGTTCGTCGTTCTATTAGTATTATTTTACAAAGTAATTAAAACAATAACAATTTTCACCATCACCATCACCATCCCCGGCAATAGTACCAACAACTTAACTACCCCTTGAAGTACTAACGTCTAGAGTGTGAATACTGCAACCAAATATAATATTTAGATAGCTTCTGCAAGTATATAAGTTAGGTTGTAATATAGTTTGCTTACAACGAGACACTTGGTAAGTATTCCGAGGATCGTACCCTAGGGATTGCAGTTTTGGGAGAACTGTTATTAAGTCAATTACTGTAAATAAATACTAATATACTTGATTCAAGAATTAGTAGTGTTAATCTAGAATTAGGATGGTAATAATAGTAATAATAAACTAAATGAATTAAACTAAACGTAAATCTACTCCTAAGTTCACGTATCGACTTCTCCTATCCCATGTTTGGACTACGAGAGTTCCTCCAGCCTAGATCCAATTGTTTTACCTGATTAATTGTTGATGTAGGGTTCTAAATAATTGGTTACTAATTAACCTAGTAAGGCTTCTATTAGCTCGATAAATCAAACTGAAATTGTTAAGAGGGGTGAATTGGCTTTTAAAAATTTTTGTGAAAGCTAGAAAAAAATTCAAAGATGAACATGATAATTTAGAACGGTTCGGCCACAATTGCCTACTCCACTACCTTAGTTTTCTACAACTAAGGATTTTCCCAAATTAACTAATTTGATAACCTTTCAGGACAAGGTTTAACCTTATAACTTCCTTAAGATTTCTACCTCAAATCTTAAGACACAAACCTTCTCAAGGAAATACAATTTTATCAATACTTTATGAAAGGTATCGATACCGTATCGATACTTTGTAGGTTTTGTGAGAAAAAAATGCTATTTTGGTATCCCTTTTAAGAGGGGATATCAATAATTCAGAAAATATCGAAACTTGACAGATGGTATCGATACTCAGTAGGGTTTGTGAAAAACAGAATGTCATTTTGGTATCACTTTTAAAAGGGCTATCGATAATTCAGATAATATTGATACTTGGCCAAAAAGGTATTGATACTTTTTGGCCTGAAGTAATTTTGACTTGTTTGAAAAGTATTTAATTTTCTAAAATTCTTTTCACTAAGTGAAAATCATTTTAAGTTGATTTAAAATTGTTTCAAGAATTTTTCTAAGAGATCAAAGTAGATATTCAAAATTTTATTTCTTAGACTTCAATTTTAAACAAATCATTTTTTCAATTTTGTTCAATTTTAACTTCATTCAAAAACATTTTAATTTTTTATATCAAAACATTTTATCAAATAAAACTTGGCTTAACAGCTTCTCAGCCTTCTACTAACCTAACTAGTCAGTAAAAACTACTCACCTCTTGATGACACAGTTCAGGCTGGGGTAGGGTAATGTTTTCACGGATAAGCAATATTGATTTCGGGTTAGTTCTTGCCTATATGACTTCCAAGGGTCTTCAAGCCTAGGGTTTAAGTTCTTCCTTCTGTAGCCACTAATCTGCTAAGTGATGCTTGGTAAGAAATACCAATTTCGAGTTAATCCCTACCTAAATGACTTTCTAGGGTTTAATTGCACTCAACCAGATCCAACCAATTCAAATTAAACTCTACCATTTACTCAATTAATTAGGTTAATACAGTGGCAACATGCGGAATATGTATAGAGCATAAATTGATTCTAATCTGTACATAAGCATTTAATTAACAATGTTAAAGAAAGAGATATAAAGAAAAGAATAAAAGAGAGAGATGCTCATAGATTTCATCAATGTAAAAGTGCATCTTCGAAGCAATCTTCGCTTGAAATCATCTAATGTTGGAATAGGATCATCTGATTACACGAACATAAAATAAACTAAGTAAAAAGTAAGAATGAAATAAAAATCTAAAAATAATTTCTGTCTCCCTTCAATTGTGTGTTTAATTTGGTTCCAATGGCCTTTATATAGAATAAACTCAGAATAATGGAGTGTCTAAACTATCCTTTTAAGTACTTAGATTTCAATTAGGAGAAATACTCCTAATTTCCCTAAAAATACAGCTATCACATACATAGATTTTTGGGCTGCACAGAAGTAGTGTTGCAATATAAGCCTACGGTGTTGCAACGTAGTAGGTAGGTGTCATGACAAAATAGGGCGCTTCGCGTCATAGCAAGTAGTTGCATTCCAAGACTTGTTTTTGCTTCTATATTCAATGTTGTACAATCAATGTTTTGGTGTCGTGACATAGACAACAATTTTGGCCCGAATATGCATCTTTAGCTCTCGATTTGTCTTACAAGACCATGTAACCTTATTTAGATATCTATGATGTAATACAAACTAATAAAAATTCAAGCATGAAAACCTAAATATATACTAAGAGGCTTTGATTTAACTATTAAAAAAGCTAAATTTAATTGTAAAAGGGGTGTAAATAATAGTATAATTCGTGGAAGATCAACTTACCCCGTGTTTATCGTCCCAGCAGACTCTATCAATGTTTACTATCCCAATGGACTATATGTTTAGTGTTTACTGTCCCAGGAGACTACCTATGTTTTGTGTTTACTGTCCCAGCAGACTACTTATGTTCTGTGTTTATTGTCCCAGTGGACTATCTATTTTGTGTGTACTATCCCAACGGACTACCTCTATCATGTGTTTACTGTCCTAGCAGACAATCTCTATTTTGAGTTTACTATCCTAGCAGACTATCTTTGTAGATGCCATGGAGTCTTTCATCCATGGTCTTACACTGATTCGTCATCTTGGCATACTATCATATGATGCCATAGAGTCTTTCATGCATGGTCTTACTCGTTATACCTGGCTACCATAGCATCTTTCATTTATGGTCTTACATCGTATGCCTTAAACCTATTACCCTGCTGCCATGGCATCTTTCATCTATGGTATTACACTAAATACTTTATACCAGACTATCATAGTCTCTTTTATCTAAGGTCTTACGCCATATATCATTGTCACGGTGTCACACCGAAGGACCTATCGATACTGTCGTCATGTTATTTTCTATTATTCTCATTTCTTGAATGCTCCTCTCATTACCTCCTTTATACCACCTAACCTTGATGTTCAAACACCACAGTGTTCCCTCCGTAAGGCCTGAAGCTTTACCTGAGGCGATAACTAAAAGGGTCACTCCCCTTTATCCCTTCCTAACTTCAACTATCCGATTGGCATTTTTCCCATTATCATGCAATGCCTGCTCATATCACCATATTTCATGGCTACGTGATGTATGCTAAACTATGACCATTCCATGATTATGAAAATATGGCATACTTAGATGCTTTATCGTTTCTATAGTTTATTCCTTCTCAATAACACCAGAGCTTCCATTCTCCTGGAAATAGCTTACAACCAAAAACCTACTGGTTAAACTTGCATATCATCTTAAAAGCTCAGGCTTTCATAAGCATGCAAAACCCTTAGGATACTTTTGAATATCCATACCTATTTATTTTTGCGTAGAAGTGTTAAGAACCTTACCAGCCTGCTGACTTTCATACCTTTCCATCTCCATCTACATGATTGCTCTATGCAGAACCATCCATGGCTACCCTTTATTGAGCGACCAAAGAATATGAAGAACGAGAGAAAATGAAACAAGATCTGGAAACAAATCATCACTAGGAAGTCATTTCCTAGCTATTTATAGCCTTTCCCGTGTATGACATCTATCTATTACTAATTATTATGTCTCCCACTAAAGAACCAGCAGGGTTCATCCTAACACACTAGGTTTGCTTCTCAACTATGTCCAATTCAGTTTCTAGCTTTGTCGTTTCTTTCAATAGAGGCCGTCAACTTATGGTCGCTTTCAATTTAGTCCTCCAATTATCTCAAGTTTCCTAGTTGTTAGAAATTCGGGTCTTACAAATCGAAATATGGTATTCCATGATACCCTAAGAAAATCTATCATCCAACAAGGTTAGTTCACCTTCACAATTTAAGCATATAACATAATTAATGCCAATGAATCATAAACAAGTTAACCACACTTGTTCCCTATACCAACATTTATAACATAGTTAATTCATAATTCCATTTCCATATCATGAAACCTATTTTTGCCCGAAGAACTATAGTGAAATAACCACGAATACTCGGGATAGAAATGCTTACATGAGTTGTAAATATGGGCCTTCTCACATGAGCTGTGGGTCGGGATGAGAATTTTACTTGATGCTGCTCACACAAGTTGTGAAGTATCTGCAACACATGCTAGACCTCAGCCATCGATAAAACATCCAATACTAGCACCCGGTACCTTATACACCCTAATGACATCTCATTTATATCCTAGTCGTTCACTAAGTTTGTATGGGTGTTAATTCATGTTCATTTCATTTCAGCACCTTGTACATAACCATATACATTTTTATTTTTATTCATAGCCATCTATTATACCTTATTTTACAATTTAATTCTTCTAATACTAAAAATGACTATTACATAGCAGCTTAATAAGCAATATACATACCATATTATAAAGACAATTATAAATCAGATTAAGTGTTATACAAACTTACCTAACCAAAACGACAACAAATACAACACCAAGAACTAATTTGCAAGCATTCCTTTTTGGCGTTTATCTTTTTGTTGTTTTAATTCTTAATCTATATAATAATTTAATTAAATTAACAATTTCAGATACTTTATAATGAATAAATATATGCATATTACTCTTTAATTAACATTTTCCAATATTTCCCTAGACTTTTACAATTTATTCAATTCAGTCTCTAAAAATAGAACTATCATATCTTTTATACTTAAGCCTAATTTCTCAGTCCTTTTACAATTCCATCCTCTTATTGTAACACCCCTTAGCCTGTTAGGAAGACATGGTGTGTATCATTTAACCAGACAGACCGTCTGACGGACTGGGCATTACTAACGAATTCAAATCTTTAGCTTAACTTAATTTTTTTTAGAAAAACAATAATGAAGATTTTCCATAGTGTAAAACTCATTTCTCTTCTATCATTTGATAACACTTCTTTAGATAAAAAAAAACTAGAAGCTATAAAAGAAAAGTCTATTATTAAACTATTGCCTAGTTATGGCTATATACTGAAATCATAAAAATTCATGATCAACAAATCAAGAGGGTTTGACGTACACTTTCAAATGAGAGAAAATTCTCAATTAAGATAAAACAATACAACTATGTAGTTACTTGAAAAAGTTAAATACAAACATATGTATATGCCATCTACCACATAGCCATGAAAGATACAAAATAAACAAGTGGCTCACTCACAAATGCAACTCTGGCATAGTTCTTTTCTATATATCCTTCTTCTACTATCAAAATGCCTTAGAATGAAAAGTAACAAGTAAGTTCATTTGAACTTAATGAGCTCCAAATAGACATAATCAGATTTACAAGGACACTCGTAATCAATAAGCATTAGTATTCGTAAGAAAGTAACAACAGAATTTTTCGTGAGACTCTGTTATATAGACATAATACATTAAAAGCTATCCACAGTTACTTGGTGGTAACACTGTACCAATTTAACATAACACATACAACATTCAGGTAGACACATTCTGCCGACTTATACGCATCTTTCACTACCCTGCATGGTTATCAACGACCCATTATTGTGTCAGCCTCGAACCCATATCTCAAAAATCAGAATCACATAACAATCATATTTATTTTCATTTCATATACTTGTTAAGTCGAACACGTGTTCTCCTGCAAGGTCAAGCCATGATCTGCCAGTCCAGTTTGCAATATACTTGCTCTACTAGAGGCATCACATATAGATCTCTTTTGCATAATTTTCACATATCATAAATTTCCTACTACAAGTCTCGTGCAACAGAAAGGGTGTTTTTACAACAGTTGTACTCACACACACGTCCAAACACAACACCTCGATTCATTACAATAAGAGCAACTTATCACACACAACCTATACATAATGGAAGTTTCATAACTCAAAGGAAGTAAGAAGGAACTTATTAACAACTTCAGAACAAAATTTACTCTATCAGTCCTTTGCCTCGATTACTTTGACCTTCACTAATTGCTTGAGCTAAATAAGTAACAGTTATAACCATCATACCATTTATCTAATTTAATCATGCATGTATAATGCAAAAATGTAAATCCCTTCGACAACAACCTAAGGGCTTTTCCAGAACTTACCAGCAAGCTGGTACTTAATAAGGGTGTTTTGGCTAGTTACTGGAAACCTTCCTCGTCTTCTCTAACGAAGGTACCTTAAAAATTTTCCAGATACTTAGAAAAGAATGTAGATAAAAACAAAAGTGAAACAATCTGGTTATCAGTACCCTTATAACGCACAGATAGTGGGGACAAAGCTTAGTGGGAGGGTAAAAAAATCCCACTATAGCCACTAAACCCCAAGAATGGACTTGCCTAAACATCTACCAAACTACTACCACTAATAAGTTTAGTAGTAGTAAAGTGTTGATTGTACACTTAAACAAGCCAACTAAATAAGTCATTTAGCTATCTAAACACATCAAGCTGTCATCTACAGTACTCTAGTTCAATTCCAACTAGGTCTCGCCTAAATTGTAACGATACTCAATGAGCCATCATTTTCATGCTAAAACACGAAAAACAAGTCTATCGATCTGTGAACTAACAAGTTCACTCAAGCATTTGGGATTGGTAGATTGCCACAAAAAAGAGTGTGTCATACCCTAGAGTTCGCCAAATGGAAAATTCTAGCAAGGCATTCAATAAATGGGCATGTTGTCGAATTCCTAAAATATGTCACCAAGACTTATAAGGGATAGCTCACCTATCTCACCCTTTTTCTACCCTGGCTAATTCAACTATATGCCAACAACATATTGATATGGTTTACATTGGGTGGGCTGTTACAACTCTCCCCCACTTAGAAAATTTCGTCCTCAAAATTCTTACATACGAATAGCTGAGGATATTGCTCTTTCATCAAACTTTCCCTCTTCCAGGTGGCTTCCTCCATATTGCGGTTCCTCCATCAGATTTTTACCAGTGGGATTCTTTTATTTCTCAACTTTTTCACTTCTCTTACCAAAATATGAACAGGCTCCTATTCATAAGATAAGTTGGATTCTGCTTCCAGTGTCTCTATTTGCGCCATTTGGTATCGATTCGATTAATATCTCCTCAGAATAAACATGTGAAACACGTTATGAATATTTGACAGTTCCGAAGGTAGTTCCAATCTGTACGCCACAGGACCAACTCACTCTAGAACTTCGTACGGTTCTATAAATCGTGAGCTCAACTTCCTTTTTAGTCCAAATATTATAACCTTCTTTCAAGGAGAAAATTTTAAAAATACCTTATCTTCTACTTGAAACAAAATATCTTTCCTTTTTCTATAGGCATAAGCCTTTTATTGATCTTGAGTAGCCTTTAAATGTGTTCGTATGATCAAAAATCTCTTCTGTTTCCCAAACGAAATCAGGATCAACTATCTTCCTTTCATTGAGTTCTAACCAATAGGTGGATGATCTACACCTTCTTCCATATAGCATTTTGAAAGGTGGCATTCCTAGGCTCACATGATGACTATTGTTGTATGCAAACTTTTTCAAAAGAAGGTACTTTTCTAGTTCAATCCAAAATCTATTACACAACTTTCGAGCATGTCTTTAAGGAATTGAATTACTCTTTTTGGTTACCTATTTTTTTTGAAGATGAAAGGTAGTATTTAATCGTAGCTTGGTTCCTAAGGATTCTTGCAGTTGTTTCCAAAACATTCACATGAACCTTGGATCTCAATTATACACGATGGATGTCGGTATACTGTGGAGGCGTACAATTTTAGTTATGTAGAGTTCTACAGATTTTTCCAATGAATAGTTTGTAAATACTGGCAGGAAATGGGCTGACTTAGTAAGTTGATATACAATCACCCAAATTGATTTATTTTTAGTAGGACTAAGAGGAAACCTAAAACAAAGTTCGTGGTGATTTTGTCCCAGTTCCACTAAGGAATTTCTAGAGGGTACAGCTTCCTTAAAGGGACTTGATGTTCTGCCTTCACTTGTTGGCATGTCAGAGAACACGAGACATACACTCATATGTCCTTTTTCATTCTAGGCCATCAGTGCAAACTTTTTAAATCATGATACATCTTAATGTTTCTTAGATGAAGTGAGAAGGGTCCTTGGTGATCCTCCTTTTACAATTCTTGCCTCAAATCACTTCTTGTTGGCACATACATTCTACCTATAAGCCAAAATTTTCCATCATTTCCCAAGGTGAAGTTTGTAGCATTGTTAGACACCAAACGCCTCTTTTACTCATTGCACTTTGCATCTTTTAGTTGTTCTTCCACAATTTGGTATAGAAAGATAGGTCGAATAGTCAATTACACAAGAAGTGGTCCATCATTTGTCAGTCAAACATTCACTTAGAGAACTACAAAAGCTACAACCATTTTCCTACTTAAAGCATCTGCCACTATGTTTGCCTTTCCCCGATGGTACTTGATTGCCAGGTCATAGCCCTTCAATAGTTCCATCCACCGTCGTTGACATAAATTCAAATCCTTCTATGTCATCAAGTACTTTAAGCTCTTATACTCTGAGAACACATGACACTTCTCTTCATAGAGATAGTGTGTCTAGATAAGCACAACCTACCCTCTTTAGATAAGCACACATCCCAGTCCATTTAGGAATGTGTTAGTAAATATAGTGTACTCCATGGTAGACCCCAGTTGAGCTAAAATCAAGGCCTTAATTAGAACTTCTTTTAGCTTGTCAAAGCTCCTCTGACATTCCTCTGTCCATTTGAACTTTTCTTTCTTTCCTAACAGTCGTGTAAGAGCTACTGCTAACATGATGAATCCTTTTACGAACCGCTTGTACTAACCTACTAGACCCAGAAAACTATGTACCTTAGTGACGTTTCTTGGCGGATTCCAATTGAGCATGTAACTACCAAAACTGGGCCTAGATATGGCCCAATATGAGCGAAAACATTGGCCTTAAAGATGGCCAAAATGTTTTTTTTAAAGAAAATTCACTTACCTTTTGAAAACATTTGATTTTGTAAAACATCTTGTACTTTTCGTTATAGAGTTATGTGTTCCTTTACATTTAAAAATTATTTGAAATGTAACTTAGTTTTTAAAGCAAAAATTTGCAGCAACTAATAATCATTGAAACATTTCTTTGATCATTTAGAAATCACATAAAAATAATTAATGCATAGAACCTTATTATATCAAAATAGTGTCCCATACCACAGTTCATAATATAAAATTTAAAGTCCCGAAATCATTTAAACAAACCTAATTTAAAGTCCATAGTAAAAGTCCAAAAGAAGTTCAAAAATTCCATAAAAGAACCAAACTGTTTCCAAAATCCATAACCATGAAAACATATTATATTGAAAGCCTATCCGAAGATCGAAATCCAAGCCTTAAGTACGAGGATTACTTGTGACACACGAAAATCATGGGTGAGCTTTAAAAGACTCAGTGTGAATCAATACAAACACTTATTTTAACATATAACATAACACATCAAAAAATCACAAAGCATCTTTCATAAAATTCACATATTATCGCATTTATCGAATCAAAACATGGCATGCTTCTAAACAATGCACAATTATAGGATTTCCTACTCATCTCCCCTACACACGAATATCGAGTTCCACATAACTCGTCCATCCAATACCACACCAATTTGTGGACAAACCACCACATAGATACCGATTGATAGTTACATAGCACATTATGGATAAGCCACCACAAAAATTGCTGATAACGGCCACATAATTACAGTTAAACTGCCACACAGCTTCCTCCCTTCACAAACCCACTCCATGCATGTGATATGGCCATTTTAACATATATTTATTACTTATCACATTTTTTGCATTTTCATGCTCATAACTCATGTATCTCGATTTTCAAGTATGCATGTATCATGCTCATATTTTCACATATCACATAGTTTCACTTTCGCATGCTTTAACATACATAATCTATGTTAAAACGTGGATCTTATCATATACATACAAATATCACATTTTAGATCATCGCATATTAATCTAGCCATAAATCATATAACATAGAGTTGAGTTCAACATTTCACGCATCACTTATCAAAAATCACGGATTTTTCACAACACTTAATAGTTTAGGTCACTTATTTGATTTCCTCTTCGATTGAGTTTTTCAACTCCACACGAGTACTTAAGGTACTCACACATTAATTATTTAAATAACATTTATTTAAATAGTAATATTAAACTTCACTTAAAAAAAGAGTTAGATCTGATACCTTAATATAGATATGAATTATTTGCTCCATTGTAAAAGTTTCGTTTGGGTCTAGTCTTGATCGCACCAATACTTAACCTCAATTTGAATTCTCGGATTCGTCACTCTCGCGATTTTTCACTATTGATTTCTCGGAGGAT
This sequence comes from Gossypium hirsutum, assembly GCF_007990345.1. Classification (NCBI taxonomy): domain Eukaryota; kingdom Viridiplantae; phylum Streptophyta; class Magnoliopsida; order Malvales; family Malvaceae; genus Gossypium; species Gossypium hirsutum. The sequence continues at coordinate 50,671,127 of NC_053425.1, read as the reverse complement.
TGTTAATCAATCCTTCATGTTAATACAATATCATATTAGTAATAATGATTTTCAAAATAATAAAAATAAAAATACGAATTATTTAGGCTCTATACAATTCAGCCATGTCACAAAGTTTTAAGACAAAGGATTTTCAATCCTAAAACTTCACTTATAATTGTTTCATTATTCAAAGGAATGAAAATGGAGCGAAATCGATGGTTGAATAATCTAAAATAATCAAAAAGAAAAGAAAAGAAAATATATGCTTTAGTCACTAGGGTAATCAGCAAAATAAAGAGAAAATAAAAAGGAAAAAATCAGTCACCGACAATAGGGACGACGATGGTCCGACGACGATGGCTTGGCAGTGGTCCGACTATAGGGGTGCAGTTGTCCGATGGTGGTGTGAAACACAAGTAGGGAGGAGGTTTTGGTCACTTTTAATTGTACAAAAATAGAGAAAAGAAGAAAATCAGTGGAGGAGAAGATGACCCGCGGTGGTTGTTGTTGTGACAGCCCAAAATTGACCCTAGTCGGGAAGTGGTTTCGGGACCGCTAAACCGAGTCACCGAAATGTTTGAATGTGATATTTATTGTCTAGAATATGTAATTATGAATATGTGAAAATTTCAAGCTTCGATTTAGTCGATTGCATGTGAATTTAGTCAATAGGACTTATGTGCGACATTTTTGAAATGTGATAGGTCGAAGCATAAGGACCTATTAGTGCATGAAATAAAAAGGGGGGACTTGCATGTCAAATTCCCCCCTAATTAGTAGTGGCCGGCCATGACAAGCATGGTAGACCAAGTGTGATGGGCAAGACATGTCATAGACATGTTGTGTTGGTGCATCATGGGTGGAAAAAAATAAAATAAGGAGCATGGGCATAAAATAATGAAAGGGAATATGATGAAAACAAAAAAAAAGTGTGTGGTTGTTTCCCCCCCCCATTGCCGTGAGTTAAAGAAAAGAAAAGAGAAAATTTTGTTCATCCTTTTTCATCTTCATTTGGCCGAAAATTCTAAGGAAGGAGGAAGGAGTTCTTGCTTCATGTTTGGTTTGGAAGAGGATTAGGAGGAGGTTTGGCCATACTTGTATCTAGATCAAGGTATGTTTGAGGTTGTGCCATGAGATTCATGCATGTTTTTAGTTGCTAGCTTGAGTTCTAATTATCCCATGGTTCAAATCTTTGCTATGTCATGGGGATGATATTCGGCCTAGGTAGATTTTGTGTTAATGCCATTGCATGCTAAATATGAAGCTTGTTAATGATGCATGTGATGGTGGATTGATGATTCTTGAATCTTCTTTTTAGCATTTTTGAGTGAGCACATATGTGCATTGGTTGCTAGATGGATAAGAATCGGCTAGCAAGTTGTGTGCTAAGGCCGAATATAATTTTTGTATATTAATGAGTAATGCATGTGTTAAATTGATGGAAAGGGAGAGGATGCTTTACTAGTGTATATATGTGTGTATTAGCCAAGTTTTGAACTTGAAACAAAAGGGTGTTTAGTCAATACAAGTGACCATACTTGTAGAATGTATAAATATGGGCTAAGTGCCTTGTGTTCCTCTTTTCGATGCTCAAATGATTAAATCAATTTATTTGTTTAATTAAGCTCAAGAGCAAAGGGGAACTAAATCCGATAAAGGGAAGGAAAAAGTGGTCGAATAGCTATCGGAATCATTCGACAACACCCGAGGTAAGTTCTTGAGTAATAGAGCTTAAATTATGATTTGATTAGATCATGTTTTAAGCAAATCAAAATCATGCTCTTTGTGTGTGGCTATTGAGCCAAAATTGCAAGAATGATAAGTGTCTTGTGTTCGAGTTTTGCTAACGAAAATGAAATACGAATGTGCCATGATTTATTGTTAAATGTGCATGGTTATTTGAATGATGTCCGGGCTAAGTCCCGAAGGCTTTGTGCTAAGTGACAATATCCGGACTAAGATCCGAAGGCATTTGTGCGAGTTACTAAATCCGGGTTAAGTCCCGAAGGCATTTGTGCGAGATACTAATTCCGGGCTAAGCCCGAAGGCATTTGTGCGAGTTACTAAATCTGGGTTAAGTCCCGAAGGCAATTGTGCGAGATACTAATTCTGGGCTAAGCCCGAAGGCATTTGTGCGAGTTACTAAATCTGGGTTAAGTCCCGAAGGCAATTGTGCGAGTTACTATAACCGGGCTATGTCCCGAAGGCATTTGAACGAGTAGCTATATCCGGTTAAATTCCGAAGGTACGTGATTTGGGAATGAATGATCTTGCTGTAAAAATTTCAGTAAATACTCTAGAAACATCCCAACATTGCGGTATGTTTTGTATGTGCTTGAATTTAGTTGAGCCCTTACAAATAAGTATTCGCTCAGTTGATAAACGAGCTACCGGCCTTTGGCTAAGTTGATCTGTTGTGTATGTACATAAGGGTTGGTAATGTGAAGCAAGTATGATATCAAAAATTTGTGCATATGAAATTATCCGTTTAGCTATATGAATGCTATACTTTTGCTGTGCTGGACTTCCTTGCTCAAAACTTACTAAGCATAAATTGCTTACTCCGTTTCTTTGATCTTCTATTTTATAGATTTTGGTTCTCCAGCTATCGGACTCGGGATTTTGAAGTCGAAGTCGCCCACACTATCAAAGCCCCCCCCTTTTGGTACAATTTTGGTTGAACTTCGAAATGGCATGTATAGGACTACCCGTTTGTTGTGGGTCATGGACCCTTTGGACTTGTATAATTTTGGATAGCCATGCGAAAATGGCTTATATATGTTTGAGTATAATCTTATAATCATTTGGTATGGATATGGTTATTGAGAGGTGTGGATATGCTTGACAAGGATTGGCCATGGGAATGGTTAATCACTATCATAAAGTGTGCTATTTATGCAAAAAGGGCTAGTTGAATCATGGAAACTATGAAATAGGTAAAGTCTACCTTAAAGGTAGATGCTGACAGCAGCAGTGATGTAGATTTGGAAAATCACTAAAAATAGTAGGAATGGAATTAAATAGTGAATAAATTATGTAAACGAACCTTGATGAATCTATTTTCATAGGAAAGTAACAAAACAATCATACGGACAGTATGTTAAGAGATATTCAGGTTCTTGTGAGACAGGGCAGAACGGTTTCTGGATTTCCTGTTCCGACTTTGGAAATTCATTACAAATTAACCAGAGACAATTAGGAGTCAAGCCATATATGTATATATTCCTCTCTGAGTCTAGTTTCTATAGAAACAAACGGCATCAGTATTGAAGCCCTGTACAGGGAGATATCCAAGTCGTAATGCGCAAAGGTCAGTGTAGTTGATCCCTGTAACATGGGAGAATTTTACTAATAAACTGTACTAATTTGCCCGACCAAAAATTCTAGAAAAATGATATTTAGATGGGCATATGAGTCTAGTTTCAGGGAAAATTTACGGAATTGGATTCCGAGTTTCTGAACTCAAGATATGATTTTTAAAGCGACTAGTACGCAGATTGGCAGTGTCTGGGAAAATTTTTTTTAAAGTCTGTTAACACCTCGTGTTCGACTCCGGTGACGGTCTCGAGTTCGGGGTGTTACATTTGATTGGTATCAGAGCTACGGTTTAGTCGATTCTAGGACTACCGTAATGCGTTGGGTCTAGCTATACATGCCATTTTATGTGATTATTTGATAGTGTGGTGATTTCTGACATTTGCAAATGTGTTTATTTATAGTAATGGATCCCGATCCCGACCGAGCGGTAACTGATGATCTTGAGAGTGTAGCGCCTGCTCCCGCACAAGGGACAGCGCTGGCGGACTCTCAACCTAATGTTAGTAACCCGAATGATGAAGCTAGACAAGCTTTCTATAGCGTGATGAATGATTGGTTCAACCAATACATTCGAACTAATACGGCTGTTCCACAACCTCCATTCCCGGCAAATACCACCCCTGCACCTACAATAACTCCGGAAACTGACCAAATAAGGTCAAATAAGCCCCCAGTTGACAGAATCCGAAAACATGGGGCCACTGAATTTAAAGCTACGGACAGCGATGATGCCGAGCAAGCTAAATTTTGGTTGGACAACACTATCCGGGTACTCGATGAGCTATCTTGTACACCCGATGAATGCCTAAAGTGTACTATCTCCTTGCTACGTGATTCTGCCTACTATTGGTGGAGTACGCTGACTTCTGTTGTGCCCCGAGAGCAAGTAACTTGGGAGTTTTTCCAAACTGAGTTTCGAAAAAAGTATATCAGTCAGAGATTTGTTGATCAAAAACGGAAGGAATTTCTTGAGCTTAAGCAAGGTTCTATGTCAGTTACTGATTACGAGCGAAAATTTGTTAGACTTAGTAGATACGCTCGGGAATGTGTTTCGTCCGAGGCTATCATGTGTAGACGCTTCGAGGATGGGCTGAATGAAGATATAAAAATGTTCGTTGGCATTCTTGAAATACGAGAGTTCGTAGTACTTGTCGAGCGAGCTTGTAAAGCCGAAGAGCTTAGAAAAGAAAAACAAAAAGTTGATGTGGGAACTGGAGAGTTTCGTAAAAGATCTTCCGGAAAGTCTCTTCAACAGGCATCGAAGAAACTTCGAGATGATGTGGGCTGGTCGAGAGGCACTTCGGGCCTTTTTAGACGAGATCATGATCGACCCCCTGTGGGTACACGAGGCACTTCGGTCGCCAGTGTTGGGAATGAACGTCGAGACAGAACAAAATGTCGATATTGCGGTAAATGGCATTCGGGGAGTTGTAGATTCCCTGATCGCTCCAGTTACAAGTGCGGATCAGTTGACCACTTCATTAAAGATTGCCCGAGGTTGTCTAAACAGAATGTAAATCAAAGTGGGAAACCGGGTGCTACCACTCCTCGAGGTAGACCATCTGGAAATACGGGCAATGCTGGTGGTGGTCAGAGAGGATCTAGAGATGCTACGACCAGATCCAAGGCTCGTGCGCCTGCTAGAGCTTATGCTATACGTGCCCGCGAGGATGTTTCTTCGCCTGATGTTATTACCGGTACTTTTACTCTCTTTGATACTAATGTAATTGCTTTGATTGACCCCGATTCTACTCATTCTTACATATGTGAAACCTTAGCATCCAGTAAGACTTTACCTATTGAGTCTACTGAGTTCGTAATTCGGGTGTCAAATCCCTTGGGTCGTTACGTGCTTGTCGACAAAGTGTGTAAGAAATGTCCCCTAGTAATTCGAGGTTCCTGTTTTCCGGCGGACTTGATGCTTTTGCCGTTTAATGAATTTGATGTTATTCTCGGGTTGGATTGGTTGACCGTGCATGATGCGGTTGTGAATTGCAAAAGCAAGACTATTGAATTGAGGTGCGCAAATAACGAAGTAATCCGAGTTGAGTCTACGGACTTGGATGGGTTGCCAGCTGTAATATCCTCAATGTTGGCCCAGAAATATGTAAGAAAAGGGTGCGAAGCATACCTTGCGTATGTACTTGATGACAAAGAATTAGAAAAGAAACCCGAATCTGTGCCGGTGGTTTGTGAATACCCGGATGTTTTTCCTGAAGAATTACCGGGTTTACCACCTGTTCGGGAGATAGAGTTTGGTATTGAGCTTGTACCTGGGACTACGCCAATTTCGATGGCTCCGTATCGTATGGCACCAACCGAGTTAAAAGAGTTGAAAGCTCAGTTGCAAGAATTGACGGATAGAGGTTTTGTTAGACCAAGTTTCTCACCTTGGGGTGCACCAGTATTGTTCGTGAAAAAGAAGGACGAAACCATGAGGTTGTGCATTGACTATCGTCAACTGAATAAAGTGACGATAAAGAACAAATATCCGTTACCGCGTATCGATGATTTGTTCGACCAACTAAAGGGAGCCTCAGTGTTCTCAAAAAAAGATTTGAGATCGGGCTATTATCAGTTGCGAATTCGAGATTCGGACATACCCAAAACTGCCTTCAGAACGAGATATGGTCACTACGAATTCTTAGTGATGTCGTTTGGGCTCACTAATGCCCCTGCGGTATTTATGGATTTGATGAATCGGATCTTCAGACCATATTTGGATCGGTTCGTAGTTGTGTTCATTGATGACATCTTGGTCTATTCAAGAGATGAGACCGAACATGCTGAGCACCTGAGACTAGTGTTGCAAATTTTGCGGGATAAGCAGTTATATGCTAAGTTCAGTAAGTGTGAGTTCTGGTTAAGAGAGGTTAGCTTCTTGGGTCACGTGGTATCCGCATCGGGTATTCGAGTTGACCCGACAAAATTTCAGCCATACTTAACTGGAAACCTCCAAGAAATATTACCGAAGTTCAGAGCTTCCTGGGGCTCGCCGGTTATTACCGATGATTTGTAAAAGGTTTCTCGATGATAGCCACACCAATGACGAAGCTACTTCAAAAGGATGTTAAGTTCGAATGGACGGAGAAATGTCAGAAAAGTTTCGATCAACTGAAAACTTATTTGACTGAAGCTCCAATTTTAGTGCAACCCGAATCAGGCAAAGAGTTTGTCATTTATAGTGACGCATCCCTACTTGGGTTGGGTTGCGTATTGATGCAAGAAGGTCGAGTGGTGGCCTATGCGTTGAGACAATTAAAGCCACATGAGAAAAATTATCCGACCCATGATCTTGAACTAGCTGCCATCGTATTTGCTTTAAAAATATGGCGACATTACTTATTTGGTGAAAAGTGCCATGTATTTTCGGATCACAAAAGTCTCAAATATTTGATGACTCAAAGAGACTTAAATCTGCGACAAAGACGTTGGCTTGAGTTGTTGAAAGATTACGAGCTTGTCATTGATTACCACCCGGGAAAGGCTAATGTGGTTGCGGACGCCTTAAGCCGAAAATCATTGTTTGCTTTACGAACGATGAATGTGCACTTGTCTGTTCTACCCGACAATGTGTTAGTAGCTGAATTAAAAGCCAAACCATTATTGATTCATCAAATTCGTGAAGCCCAGAAAGTTGATGATGAATTGGTTGCAAAACAGGCTGGGTGTGTTCTGAACAAGGAATCGGAGTTTCAAATTGATGATGATGATTGTTTGAGGTTCAGAAGTCGTTTGTGCGTTCCAAGGAATTCGGAACTCATTTCGATGATTCTGAACGAAGCCCATTGTAGCCGAATGTCAATTCACCCGGGGAGTATGAAAATGTACAACGATTTGAAACGTTGGTTTTGGTGGCATGGTATGAAACGAGACATCTCCGACTTTGTTTCGAGATGTTTAATATGTCAACAAGTGAAAGCGGAACATCAAGTGCCTTCAGGATTACTTCAGCCGATCATGATACCCGAGTGGAAATGGGATCGAGTCACAATGGACTTTGTGTCCGGACTGCCATTGTCAGCAAGTAAGAAGGATGCGATTTGGGTTGTTGTTGATAGACTGACTAAGTCGGCTCACTTTATCCCCGTGCGTACGGATTTTTCATTGGATAAACTAGCCGAATTGTATGTTTCTCAGATTGTGAGATTACACAGGGTACCTATTTCTATCGCGTCGGATAGAGATCCGAGATGCACCTCGCAATTTTGGAGGAAATTGCAAGAAGCTTTGGGTACCAAGCTGCATTTTAGCACTGCTTTTCACCCCCAAACCGATGGTCAATCTGAGCGGATAATTCAGATACTTGAGGATATGTTGAGATGTTGCATCCTCGAGTTCAGTAGTTCATGGGAACAGTATTTACCTTTGATTGAATTCACTTACAGCAATAGTTTTCAATCAAGTATTAAGATGGCACCTTACGAGGCTTTGTACGATCGTAAATGCCGTACACCATTGTTTTGGACTGAGCTCGGTGAAAGTAAAATTTTCGGAGTTGATTTGATTAAGGATGCCGAACAGAAAGTAAAGGTAATCCGTGAAAGTCTGAAAGTAGCCACAGATCGTCAAAAATCATCTGCGGATTTGAAACGAAAAGACATTGAATATCAGGTGGGAGATAAAGTGTTTCTTAAAGTTTCGCCTTGGAAAAAGGTACTCAGATTTGGCCGTAAGGGCAAGTTGAGCCCGAGATTCATTGGGCCGTACGAAATCTCCGAACGAGTTGGTCCGGTTGCGTATAGATTGATTTTGCCCCCTGAACTTGAAAAGATTCACGATGTCTTTCATGTTTCGATGCTTCGACGTTATAGATCCGATCCGTCACATGTGATTAATCCCTCAGAAGTTGAAATTCAATCTGACTTGAGTTATGAAGAAGAATCGATTCGTATCCTAGCTCGTGAAGTGAAAGAGTTGCGAAACAAAAGGGTTCTGTTAGTTAAGGTGTTATGGCTCAAACACGGGATCGAGGAAGCTACTTGGGAAACCGAGAGCTCGATGAAAGAACGATACCCAAAGCTATTTACCGGTAAGATTTTCGGGGACAAAAATTTCTTAAGTAGGGGAGAGTTGTGACAGCCCAAAATTGACCCTAGTTGGGAAGTGGTTTCGGGACCGCTAAACCGAGTCACCGAAATGTTTGAATGTGATATTTATTGTCTAGAATATGTAATTATGAATATGTGAAAATTTCAAGCTTCGATTTAGTCGATTGCATGTGAATTTAGTCAATAGGACTTATGTGCGACATTTTTGAAATGTGATAGGTCGAAGCATAAGGACCTATTAGTGCATGAAATAAAAAGGGGGGACTTGCATGTCAAATTCCCCCCTAATTAGTAGTGGCCGGCCATGACAAGCATGGTAGACCAAGTGTGATGGGCAAGACATGTCATAGACATGTTGTGTTGGTGCATCATGGGTGGAAAAAAATAAAATAAGGAGCATGGGCATAAAATAATGAAAGGGAATATGATGAAAAAAAAAGTGTGTGGTTGTTTCCCCCCCCCCATTGCCGTGAGTTAAAGAAAAGAAAAGAGAAAATTTTGTTCATCCTTTTTCATCTTCATTTGGCCGAAAATTCTAAGGAAGGAGGAAGGAGTTCTTGCTTCATGTTTGGTTTGGAAGAGGATTAGGAGGAGGTTTGGCCATACTTGTATCTAGATCAAGGTATGTTTGAGGTTGTGCAATGAGATTCATGCATGTTTTTAGTTGCTAGCTTGAGTTCTAATTATCCCATGGTTCAAATCTTTGCTATGTCATGGGGATGATATTCGGCCTAGGTAGATTTTGTGTTAATGCCATTGCATGCTAAATATGAAGCTTGTTAATGATGCATGTGATGGTGGATTGATGATTCTTGAATCTTCTTTTTAGCATTTTTGAGTGAGCACATATGTGCATTGGTTGCTAGATGGAGAAGAATCGGCTAGCAAGTTGTGTGCTAAGGCCGAATATAATTTTTGTATATTAATGAGTAATGCATGTGTTAAATTGATGGAAAGGGAGAGGATGCTTTACTAGTGTATATATGTGTGTATTAGCCAAGTTTTGAACTTGAAACAAAATGGTGTTTAGTCAATACAAGTGACCATACTTGTAGAATGTATAAATATGGGCTAAGTGCCTTGTGTTCCTCTTTTCGATGCTCAAATGATTAAATCAATTTATTTGTTTAATTAAGCTCAAGAGCAAAGGGGAACTAAATCCGATAAAGGGAAGGAAAAAGTGGTCGAATAGCTATCGGAATCATTCGACAACACCCGAGGTAAGTTCTTGAGTAATAGAGCTTAAATTATGATTTGATTAGATCACATTTTAAGCAAATCAAAATCATGCTCTTTGTGTGTGGCTATTGAGCCAAAATTGCAAGAATGATAAGTGTCTTGTGTTCGAGTTTTGCTAACGAAAATGAAATACGAATGTGCCATGATTTATTGTTAAATGTGCATGGTTATTTGAATGATGTCCGGGCTAAGTCCCGAAGGCTTTGTGCTAAGTGACCATATCCGGACTAAGATCCGAAGGCATTTGTGCGAGTTACTAAATCCGGGTTAAGTCCCGAAGGCATTTGTGCGAGATACTAATTCCGGGCTAAGCCCGAAGGCATTTGTGCGAGTTACTAAATTCGGGTTAAGTCCCGAAGGCAATTGTGCGAGTTACTATAACCGGGCTATGTCCCGAAGGCATTTGAATGAGTAGCTATATCCGGTTAAATTCCGAAGGTACGTGATTTGGGAATGAATGATCTTGCTGTAAAAATTTCAGTAAATACTCTAGAAACATCCCAACATTGAGGTATGTTTCGTATGTGCTTGAATTTAGTTGAGCCCTTACAAATAAGTATTCGCTCAGTTGATAAACGAGCTACCGGCCTTTGGCTAAGTTGATCTTTTGTGTATGTACATAAGGGTTGGTAATGTGAAGCAAGTATGATATCGAAAATTTGTGCATATGAAATTATCCGTTTAGCTATATGAATGTTATACTTTTGCTGTGCTGGAATTCCTTGCTCAAAACTTACTAAGCATAAATTGCTTACTCCGTTTCTTTGATCCTCTATTTTATAGATTTTGGTTCTCTAGCTATCGGACTCGGGATTTTGAAGTCGAAGTCGCCCACACTATCAAAGCCCCCCCCTTTTGGTACAATTTTGGTTGAACTTCGAAATGGCATGTATAGGACTACCCGTTTGTTGTGGGTCATGGACCCTTTGGACTTGTATAATTTTGGATAGCCATGCGAAAATGGCTTATATATGTTTGAGTATAATGTTATAATCATTTGGTATGGATATGGCTATTGAGAGGTGTGGATATGCTTGACAAGGATTGGCCATGGGAATGGTTAATCACTATCATAAATTGTGCTATTTATGCAAAAAGGGCTAGTTGAATCATGGAAACTATGAAATAGGTAAAGTCTACCTTAAAGGCAGATGCTGACAGCAGCAGTGATGTAGATTTGGAAAATCAGTAAAAATAGTAGGAATAGAATTAAATAGTGAATAAATTATTTAAACGAACCTTGATGAATCTATTTTCATAGGAAAGTAACGAAACAATCATACGGATAGTATGTTAAGAGATATTCAGGTTCTTGTGAGACAGGGCCAGAACGGTTTCTGGATTTCCTGTTCCGACTTTGGAAATTCATTACAAATTAACCAGAGACAATTAGGAGTCAAGCCATATATTTATAGATTCCTCTCTGAGTCTAGTTTCTATATAAACAAACGGCATCAGTATTGAAGCCCTGTACAGGGAGATATCCAAGTCGTAATGCGCAAAGGTCAGTGTAGTCGATCCCTGTAACATGGGATACTTTGACTAATAAACTGTACTAATTGGACCAACCAAAAATTCTAGAAAAAAGATATGAAGATGGGCATATGAGTCTAGTTTCAGGGAAAATTTACGGAACTGGATTCCGAGTTTCTGAACTCAAGATATGATTTTTAAAGCGACTAGTACGCAGATTGGCAGTGTCTGGGAAAATTTTTTTTAAAGTCTGTTAACACCTCGTGTTCGACTCCGGTGACGGTCTCGGGTTCGGGGTGTTGCATTTGTGGTGGATACAGCGGCTCACGGTGGTGCATGATGGAAAAAGAGAGGGGAAACCAAAAGGAAAAGAGAGGGAATGTTGGTTGTTGATGGTGGTGGTGCAAATAAACTCACAATGGTGGAAAGAAAAGATGTTGGTTATGGTGGCGAAAAACAAGGAAAAGAAGAGTGGAGAGGAAATGAGAGGAGGAAGAAAAAGAAGAATATGATGGAAAACGGGATGTATGGCCAGCCAAGCGATGTTTTGGTGGTCAAGACAAGCACTTTTGGTAAGGATGAGGTAAGGAAAAGATGATGGAACATAGGAGCAATAAGGGGGACATAGGTGGACGTCAAGGCTAGCTAGCACATGCTAAAAATGTACAAAAATTAAATAAAAAAATATGTACACATAGGGGTCCAAACTAGGGACCTCAAAGATAGCTAAGAATCTTCCTACCACTCAGCCACAACACTTCTTGATTTCAAGTTACACGATTATTTTTAAAACATAGGAGCTGACAGATTCACCCTCTTAACTAAATAAAATAATTAAGAAAATGCGATGTGACAACTCTACCCTCTTTAAAAGAACTTTCGTCCTAGAAATTACTGATGGAAATAGGTGAGGATACTATTGCCACATCCATCTTTAAGTTCCCAAGTTGCCTCACTCGAACCATGATTTCTCCACAATACTTTCACAAGCAGAACCTGGTTCCTTCTGAAAACTTTAATATAACAGCCAATGATCTATACTAGTTCTTCTTCATATGTCAAATCAGAACGGACCCCAATTGTAACACCCCTAACTCGTATCTATCGTCAGAACAGGGTCTTAAGGCATTACAGAATAAAACACAATTCTGTACAATCATACATATATATATACATGAACAAGTTTTGAAAGTCACTCTATATTTATTTCACAAACTAACATAACTCTTAATTTTGAAACATTTAACATCATACCTATATACAGTTATATCATTTATAAGCAATAATATGTAATATAATATTTATAAAATTAAGGTATATACCGAACTTAACAAAGATAAAATATACATCTAGATGAATAATCCAATTATTATAATGCAAGAGTATATATATATACTGACTCTTAAATTCATTAAAGAAATCATTACTCAAATCCAAGCTTTAGCATCACTTAAATGTCTACTAATAATTTAATTTATACTAATAGTCACATATAAAAAAATTGTTCAAACACATGTCTTAACAAATATATTTTCAAAGTGACTATCCTAAATAGTGCCGTATATTTGTGCAATTTAACACCAAGTAATGGTTCATTTATAAAACTATTCTTTATGACTCAAGGATATGCCTCGTCATGATAACTGAACATATATGTTACAAAATATATAGGTTTTATACTTAGCAACAAACATAGATCATGTCTAAATTACTAACCACCTTACTCCAAACATTTTGACTTACGAGCATATAATCCAAACTTTACATTAAACCCATTTACCATACCTATTTTACTAATTATCTAAAATATAATATAAGTATTTTCTCATTCATACGACCAAATCAAATTGGCTAATTAATGATTCGACTATATATATGTAATTACCATGTTCGAAACAATTAATAGTCCTTTTATAAGTATAATTAATTATATCATGACCGAACATATCATTTAAAATCACATATACAACCAAAGTTTCCATCAGCGAATTATCATACCTAACATGTCAAACAATTAATGTCAAACATATTAGGTCAAAACTAATCATAATAATCATATTCACCTGCATACATATTCTAGTATAAAACATGTCTAAACCAAACAAATGTTATTTATGGCCAATTCATTTATGCCACTTTCAAGCTCGTAATCCACTTTTAATACTCAAACTCATATCACTACTCATCCATTCCAAAATATTTACTATCCATCACCTATGTTATTCATTCCCATTTCATAGCATAAAAACTAACACATTTTAAACCACAATCAAGCACAATTAAAAACCAAATTTGGAAGTAAGCCATTTTCGCATGGCTTTAACTTTACATATCGAATTTCAACATTTCAATAACACATCCCAGCCTATACATGCCATAATTCGAGTTTGACTTATAAAGGTACCAAAATAGCTAGTAGTGTGATGAACTTTCTGATGGTCCCTAAGCTCGTAGCTTGATTCCAAAATTTATAAAACAGTGACAAGAATACACACAGTAAGCCATTATTGCTTAGTAATTCAAAAGCAAATAAATAACCCAATGATATGTCCAACCCATTTAAGCTAATCCGAATTTTATTATCAATATCAAGATTTGCCTTCAACCAACAAATGAGATAATTATTACATTTTCATGCACAATACTAACTTGGCTGAATGCTCACATAACCATATTAACCAAGTATTAATCGACTTTCTAAGTTAAAATGTCATTATATAATCAAACTCACATATACACATTTATATAAGCTCAATAATCCAATTATAATATCATGTACATAAACTACTTTCATGGCTGAATATACATGATTACATATAAATGCATATCCAAGAATCATTTCCATAATTTTCACACCATTTATTCAAAACCGAATACACTTATTTAAATCATGTAAGTTTATTCCTTACATCATATATAATTGATATCATCATACAAGTCGCATACTTACCTTATCACTGATAGCTAACAAGCTAAATCATACCTATCCCTTTTAGCTCATTTTACACATCTAATCACGATTTACCTTTCCCTAATGAACCATTCAGAATTGGATAGGACATTCGGATAATCACACAAGTCGTACAATGCCAACGTCCCAGACGTGGTCTTACATGTAATCACATATCGATGCCACTATCCCAGACAGGGTCTTACTCGTAAACACATACTGGAATCACATATCAATGCCACGGTCTTACTCGCACACATAAATCGGAATCCTATGTCATGACATATGTATCCTAACTATTCCTATGGTTCACACAGGGCTTTCAGACTTCGTAACTCGATCGAAACCAATTCGGAAACATAGTAATTAAGCTTAAACATATTCGGCCATAGCTTAAATAAAATCATGAATTTCATTTTAGTATATATATTTTGTATTCATTTAAAACTAAGTACGTCTATTTGCTTATAAACTTACCTCAGACGTTATAAAACGAGACTGGGCTGCTAGTCGATAACTTCCGTTTTTCCCCGATCCAAATCTGATTTCTTTGGTTTTTGATCTAAACATATTAAAATTAAGCTCATTCAAACATATTTTCATTCAATTTAGTCCAAAAACACATAAATGGGGAAATTACCATTTTAACCCTGACATTTACAATTTTTACAATTTAGTCCCTATTGCACAAAACACAAAATACACAATATTTCAAAGTACCCATGTTAGGCCGAATGGTACCCATAACCATACCAGCCCATATATTTCATTAATTTTACATTTTAGTCCCTTAAATAATTTTTTTTGTAATTCAATCCTAATTACTCAAAATCATCAAAAACTCCAATGCAAAATATGTTAATCTAAAATATCTTTCATATTTCATCATCAAATAACAAAAATCACAAGCTATCAATAATGGCACAACTCAAAATATTCATCAAAATCAAAAATTAAAGCTTGGGTCTTGAAGATTACTAAGCAACGATCTCAAAAACGTAGAAATTATCAAAAATCGAGCTAAACTCATACCTTAATTGAGCTTCAAATTGACCGAACCCTAGCTTTTGTCATTTCTTTTTCTTTTTCTAAGTTTTGGCTATGGAGAATAATGAAATAGATAACTTATTATTAACTATTATATGTTTATTTGATAAATTACTTAAATAACCTTAATGAAATAATAATGGAATTTTATAACCTATGTCTATTACCGTCCAAACATCTAGCTAATGGCATAATTACAACATAAATACCCCAGCTTAGAAAACCATTAATAATTCAGCCATTATATAAGTTACCACCTAATTTTTATTTGACGCGATTAAGCCATTTTTATCAAATCAGACACTCAAACGACCAAATTAAATCACGAAAATTTCACAGATATAAATTCACACAAAATAAACATAGAAAATAATTTTTAAATATTTTTCTAACTTGGATTCATGGTCCCGAAACCACCATTCCGATTAAGGTCTAAATCGGGCTGTTACAACTCTCCCCCTTAGGGATTTTCGTCCCCAAAAATCTTACCGGTTAATAGGTTCGGGTAACGTTCTCTCATTGTATCCTCTGGTTCCCACGTTGCTTCCTCAACTTCATGTTTATGCGACAGTACTTTAACTAATAGAATCTTCTTATTTCTCAACTCTTTAATCTCGTGAGCCAGAATACGAATTGGTTCTTCCTCATACGTCATGTCGGGCTTAATCTCAATCTCAAAGGACTAATCACATGCGAAGAGTCAGATCGATATCTACGAAGCATCAAGACATGGAATACATTGTGGATCTTTTCTAACTTAGGTGGCAACAACAATCTGTAAACAACTGGCCCGATACGCTCTATTACCTCATACGACCCAATGAATCTCGGACTCAATTTGCCTTTACGACCAAATCTGAGTATTTTCTTCCACGGTGAGACTTTCCAGAAAACTTTATCTCCGATCTGAAACTCTATATCCTTGCGTTTCAAGTTTGATAAGATTCCTGATGATCTGATGCTACTTTTAAACTTTCACAGATCACTTTCACCTTCTGTTCAGTTTCTCTGATCAAATCGACCCCGTGTATCTTATTTTCACTGAGCTCAGTCCAGTACAATGGCGTATGACATTTACGACTGTATAAAGCCTCATAAGGTGCCATTTTGATTCTCGATTGAAAGCTTTTATTATATGAAAATTGAATCAAGGGTATGTATCGTTCGCACGTACCTTCAAACTCAAGAATGCAACATCTCAACATATCCTCAAGTATCTAAATGATTTGCTCAGACTGGCCATCTGTTTGTGGATGGAAAGCAGTAGTGAAATGTAATTTCGTACCTATTGTATCTTACAGTTTCTTCCAAAACTGTGATGTAAACCTCGGATCTCTATCCAAAACAATAAATATAGGCACACCATGTAATCTCACAATCTGAGAAATGTATAATTTTGCCAGCGTATCATGCGAATAGTTTGTATGTATCGGGAGAAAATGAGCCGACTTAGTTAATCTTTCTACAATAACCCAGATTGCATCTTTCTTGCTCGGTGTCAACGGTAAACCAGATACAAAATCCATAGTAACTCTGTCCCATTTCCACTCTGGTATCATAATCAGTTGAAGCAATCTAGAAGGTACCTGATGCTCGACTTTTACTTATTGACACACTTAACATCTTGCAACAAAGTCAAAAATATCTTGTTTCATACCATGCCACCAATAAAGCTGTTTCAGATCATTATGCATCTTTGTACTACCTGGATGAACAGATAACCGACTGCTGTGAGCTTCATTCAAAATCATCTGAATCAATTCTGAATTCCTCAAAATGCATATTCGGTCTCTGAATCTCAAACAGTCATCAGCACCAACTCTGAATTCTGAATCCCCATTCGTCTATAATAACTAGCAAGTCCTAAAAAACTTCAGACTTCAGAAACATTCTTCGAAGGTTTCCAATCAAGTATAGCTTAAATTTTGCTCGGATCAACCCGAATACCCGATGCTGATACCGCATGACCCAGAAAACTAACTTCACTTAACTAGAACTCATATTTACTGAATTTCACATACAACTGCTTATCTCGCAAACTCTGCAACACAAGTATCAAATGTTCAGCATGTTCAGCTTCATCACGAGAGTAGATCAAAAAACAACTATAAGCACACCCACAAACCGATCCAGATAAGGTCTAAAGATCTGATTCATCAAATCCATGAAAACAACAGGTGCGTTAGTAAGTCCGAATGGTATAACCAGAAACTCCTAGTGTCCATACCTCGTTCTGAAAGCAGTCTTTGCACATCTGAGTCTTTAACTCGCAACTGATAATAGCCTGATCTCAAATCTATCTTTGGTCTAACAGATTGTCAATCCGTGGCAATGGATACTTATTTTTTATAGTCACCTTATTAAGCTGTCTATAATCGATGCACATTGAGAGTTCCGTCTTTCTTTTTCCCAAACAACACAAGTGCACCCTACGGAGAGAAACTCGATCGTGCGAAACCTCTATCTGTCAATTCTTGCAAATGAGATTTAATTCTTTTAATTCTGTAGGTGCCATTCTGTACGGAGCTATAGATATCAGAGTCGTCCCGGGTATTAACTCAATACCAAACTCTACTTCCCAAATAGTGGCAAACCCGGTAATTCTTTAGGAAACACATCCAGATATTCACACACAACAGTTATTGATTCAATGTTCCTTTCAGCAACTTTACTGTCGAGCACGTAGGCAAAATAAGCTTCACACCCTTTTCTCACATATTTTTAAGCTAGCTTCGAAGAAATTACTGCAGGTAAACCATATAAATCACTAGATTCAATCCGAATAACCTCATCATTCTAACTTCGAAGATCAATAGTCTCTCTTCTATAGTTTACGATTCCATCATGTAAAGTCAACCAGTCCATACCCAGAATTATGTTGAACTCATCAAATGGCAGCAATGTCAAATCAGCCGGAAAGCACAGATCTCGAACCATCAAGGGACAATTCTTACACACTTTGTTAACCATAACACACCGGCCTAACGGGGTTGACACTCTAATCACAAACTCAGTAGACTCAACAGGTAGAGTCTTGCTGAATACTAATGTCTCACACACATAAGAATGAGTAGAACCAGGATCAATCAATGCAATTACATTAGTATCATAAAGAGTAAATGTACCAGTAATAACATCTGGGAATGAAGCCTCCTCTCATGTGCGAATGGCATAGGCTTTGGTAGGTGCATGAGCCTCAGATCTGACTGTTGTATCTTTATTTCTTTTCTGACTGCCGCTCATATTACTCTCATTTCTCGGTAGTTACCGGGAGCCGCAGTATTACCCGATCTCATGTTTTGCACTGGATTCTCTTCAGCTAGCCCTGGGCAATCTCGAATATAGTGGTCTATCGATCCACATTTAAAACAGGCTCGATCATGTAATCTACGACTACCGGGATGTCGTTTACCATAATGTTTACACTTGGGCTGATTTGATCTGACATTACCCACATTAGCTATTGAGGTAGCTCTCGAACTCACCGGTGGTATGTTCTGGTCTCTTCAAGAATAACCCGAGGTGGCTTTTGAACGACTAAAATCATCTCAGAACTTCTTTGGTGTTTACTGAATTGACTTATTGAATGATCTCTTATACGAGTCTCTAGCTTCAAAATCAAATTTTCTCTTCTCTTTCCTGAGCTCTTCAGCTTTGTAGGCTCGCTCAACCAGTACTACGAACTCTTTTATTTCAAGTATGCCAACTAACAGTTTAATGTCTTCATTCAGCCCATCTTCGAATCTTTTACACATTATGGCTTCGGCGGAACACACTCTCAGGCATACCGACTGAGTCTCACGAATTTTCGCTCATACTCTGTCATGGTTATCCACCCTGCTTTAGCTCTAGAAATTCTTTTTGTTTCTAATCAATAAATCTCTGGCTAATATACTTCTTACGGAACTCAGTCCAGAAAAATTCCCAGGTTACCTGCTCTCTCAGAACCATTGATACTAGGGTATTCCACCAGTGATATGCTGTGTCTCGAAGCAAGGATATGGCTCATTTCAAACATTCATCTGGTGTACAGGATAGCTCATTAAATATACGGATAATATTATCAAGCCAAAACTCAGCCCACTCAGAATCATCATCATCTGTAGCTTTAGACTCTTCAGCCCCATGTTTTCGAATTTTATCCACATGTGGCTTATACAATCTCAATGGGTCACTTACATGAGGTACAGCAGGCATTGAAGATGGATCAATCAGGGGTGGAGGTTTGTTGTGCAGCTGGGTTAGTTTGAATATATTGACTAAACCAATCATTCATCATTTGCTAAAAGGCTTGTCTAGCCTCTCCTTCTTGGTTACTAGGAATTGGTCAAGAATCAACCGGTGTTATCCCTTGTGCGAGAGCAGGCGCTACACGCTCGACATCATCAGCTATAGCTCTGTCGGGATCATTTACTATATGAAAACATATTTCAAATGTCATAAGTCATCACATTATCACAATATATAATTATGGCATGTAAAGCTAGACTCACTCGCGCTACGTTAGTCTTAGAATTGATAGACCGTAGCTCTGATACCAATCAAATGTAACACCCCTAACCCGTATCCGTCGCTGGAACAGGGTCTTAAGGCATTATAGAATAAAACACAATTCTGTACAGTCATACATATATATATATACATGAACAAGTTTCGAAAGTCACTCTATATTTATTTCTCAAACATCATACCTATATACGGTTATATCATTTATAAGCAATAATATGTAATATAATATTTATAAAATTAAGGCTTATGCCGAACTTAACAAAGATAACTTATACACCTAAATGAATAATCCAATTATTATAATGCAAGAGTATATATATATATTAACTTTTAAATTTATTAAAGAAATTATTACTCAAACCCAAGCTTTAGCATCACTTAAATGTCTACTAACAATTTATGTAGCGCCCCAAACCCGGCCCAGACGTTATGGCCGAATCCGACATGCCATATTGAAGTTAAAAACCCATGTTCCCATTTTAGTGTTTTAAAAGTCGACTTTTGTTAAACTAACCAAGTGAATGGAAGCTGGGCACCAGGTAGGTATCCGTAACAGAGGAGGCGAGCCATGAAGGCTGCTTAAGTACCAAGGTCTTCGATTGGATCCAATCCTAGACATGCCCACATCCATTGCCACACTTGGTAATAACAAATTGAAATTTCTTTGGGTGGTTATCTTTGGTAAACCGAATATTCCTGACGTCGTGTTATTTTAAAACAAGTATCGTTTCGAAATCGCGCCCTAAGTCTAGCCCATTTGAATTATTATCCATCAATTTAAAGTTATTTAAAATAACATAATCCCAGAAAATCAAAGAAGAAAATAAAGTTAAAATAGCCTTATTACAACCCAAAAATTAAATAGTAATTAAAAATAGCTTGAGAAAACCAGTCTCTTTTTCAAACCCAAAAGCATTCACCATGGCCACTCTGAATCCCCTCCGGCTCCAAGACACCCACATCAAGGCCCACCTGCAAGGTTAAAGAAGGGGTGAGTTTGGAAACTCAGTGTGTAAGGAAACCCATCCAAAGCCCAAGTCAGCTCAAGCCCATTGGGCCTAAGCCCATTCAGATAAGAGTGATACTGGGCCAGAGCCCTTTTCAGATTACATTAAACTGGGCCTTAGCCCCTTATTCAGATAACAGTATGGCCCATAGGCCCATTTCAAAATACATGCAACATCAATAAACATATGCAAGCCCATTTGGGGAGACTACTCAACCTACCAACCGCTACACTCCACCCGTACCAGCCCTACACTCCATGTGGGGAATAGCTCAACCCACCCAGCCCTACACTCCACAGTTGCAGCCTTGCTGCTCAGTTAATAGTAAATTGAGGCAAAGCCTCCAGTACATGGACAGGCCACTTTCAGTACTTCCTCCATCAATATCCAGTCCCATGCATCAGATAACAACATGGTATGCAGTAAATAACAACAGTCAAACATGCAATTAGGCCAATTTAACCCTAGGGGTATCAGTAATTTATCTATTTTAGGATTTTTCATGCATACTCCTACATTTCACGTACTTACAGAATCACTTACCGAGGGTTCTTACCGAATTGGGCCCGTTGGCCCTTTATTTCAAATTTTGGCCCATTAAGCCTAAAAATATCGAGGGCACAGAAATCATGCACTTTGAAGTCCAAACATTGCAGCTTACCAAAAACATTAATCGATTTACCTCACGAGCATTTGCACACTCGAAAATCTATAAAATACCGGTTTTCGGCATTTTGGCTTTTCGGCTTTTGCCGATCTAGACTAAGAAAGGGTGTCAATTACACACCTGTTTTATGATGATTCGTGGACGAGATCCACGCACGAACTACCTACAATTATATTACTACCACGTTAATCTACTACCGAAACGAACTACATAATAACTCCTTACCTTATTCGGCCATAACACCTTAGGCACTGGCAATCCTACCTTTGCCGAAGTTTGTGACTAGATTTAGATCCCGTTGCTCCACTTGTCCAAGCCCTTGATCAGCAGCCTCTAGATCATATTATTATCAAGACAAAATAGTTATCACAACCCCTTAGGGCTACAAGTCCAAGTCGACAGCCTCCCTAACCTTTAGGGGTTTCGGTTTTTCTAAAATACGATATAAAGACTAGATTGACAAGGCTTACCACCGGTTCCTTCAGTCAATGATCCAAATTAATTTCTACTCAATTCTGATGCCGATTTAAGCCCTCAAATGATAACAAATGTGACAGCCCAAATTGACCCTAGTCGGGAAGTGGTTTCGGGACCACAAAACCGAGTCATAAAAATAATTGATTTCCATATTCTATGCTTATTATGTGTGTACATGAGTATGTGGAAGTTTCATTCTCCAATTTTGCCAATTGCATGAGAAATTATTAAATAGGGATTGATATGAGACATGGTGAAAATATGATAGGCTAATTTAAAATGGTCATTAATTCATGTTGTGAAAATGATGGGTTTGCATGTCAAATTACCCAAAATTTGAGCTAGTGGTTGGCCATGCTATGGGTGGAAACATGTTGGGAACATGTTGGCCTAGTGAGGTATGTAGGAAAAATATAAAATAAGGGGCATGGGCATAAAATAATGAAAAGGAGTATGATGAATACAAAAAAAAATGTGTGTAGTTGTTCCCCCCCATTGCCGTGAGCTAAAGAAAAGAAAGGAGAAAATTTTTGTTCATCCTTTCTCATCTTCATTTAGCCGAAACTAGAAAGAAAAAAACAAAGAAAAAAAATGCTCATCCTTTGGTTCATCCTTGGCCAAAAATTTTAAGGAGGAAGGAAGAAGAAAGGTTGAAGAGGTTCGGCCATGCATGTAGCTAGGCTAAGGTATGTTTGATGATGTTCCATGAGATGCATGCATGTTTTAGTTGTTAGCTTGAGTTCTACCTAGCCCATGGTCTAAATCTTGCTATGTGATGGAAATGACACTCGGCCATGGATGCATCATTCTTGGTTGATGTTTGATGTTGTGGTGATGAGGCATGAGGATGAGTTAAGATTCGGCCTAGGTGGAGTTTGTGTTAATGCCATTGCATGCTAAATATGAAGCTTGTTAATGATGCATGTGATGGTGGCTTGATGATTCTTGAACCTCCTTTTTAGCATTTTTGAGTGAGCACATATGTGCATTGGTTGCTAAATGGAGAAGAATCGGCTAGCAAGTTGTGTGCTAAGGCCGAATATAACTTTTGCATGTTAATAAGCAATGCATGTGTTAAATTGATGGAAAGGGAGAGGATGCTTTACTAGTGTGTATATGTGTGTATTAGCCAAGTTTTGAACTTGAAACAAAAGGGTGTTTAGTCAATACAAGTGACCATACTTGTAGAATGTATTAAGTGTTGAAATCGGCCCCAAAATAGACATGCATATTCGGCCAAGGGGGAAAAATTAGCTAAAATGTTGAGTTTGATTCATGATTCCGTACATATGTGACTTTAATGTCTAATGTATAAATATGGGCTAAGTGCCTTGTGTTCCTCTTTTCGATGCTCAAATGATTAAATCAATTTATTTGTTTAATTAAGCTCAAGAGCAAAGGGGAACTAAATCCGATAAAGGGAAGGAAAAAGTGGTCGAATAGCTATCGGAATCGTTCGACAACACCCGAGGTAAGTTCTTGAGTAAAAGAGCTTAAATTATGATGTGATTAGATCATGTTTTAAGCAAATTAAAATCATGCTCTTTGTGTGGCTATTGAGCCGAATTTGCAAGAATGATAAATGTCTTGTGTTTGAGTTTTGCTAACGAAAATGAAATACGAATGGGCCATGATTTATTGTTAAATGTGCATGGTTATTTGAATGATGTCCGGGCTAAGTCCCGAAGGCTTGTGCTAAGTGACAATATCCGGACTAAGATCCGAAGACATTTGTGCGAGATACTAATTCCGGGCTAAGCCCGAAGGCATTTGTGCGAGATACTAATTCCGGGCTAAGCCCGAAGGTATTTGTGCGAGTTACTAAATCCGGGTTAAGTCCCGAAGGCATTTGTGCGAATTACTATAACCGGGCTATGTCCCGAAGGCATTTGAACGAGGAGCTATATCCGGTTAAATTCCGAAGGTACGTGATTTGGGGATGAATGAACTTGCTGTAAAATTCCAGTTAATACTCTCGAAACATCCCAACATTGAGGTATGTTTCGTATGTGCTTGAATTTAGTTGAGCCCTTACAAATAAGTATTCGCTCAGTTGATAAACGAGCTACCGGCCTTTGGCTGAGTTGATCTTTTGTGTATGTACATAAGGGTTGATAATGTGAAGCAAGTACGATATCGTAAATTTGTGCATATGAAATTATCCGTTTAGCTATATGAAAGCTATACTTTTGTTGTGCTGGAATTCCTTGCTCAAAACTTACTAAGCATAAATTGCTTACTCCGTTTCATTGCTCCTCTGTTTTATAGATTTGGTTCTCCAGCTATCGGACTCGGGATCTTGAGGTCAAAGTCGCCCACACTATCAAAGCCCCCTTTTGGTACAATTTTGGTTGAACTTCGAAATGGCATGTATAGGACTACCCGTTTGTTGTGGGTCGTGGACCCTTTGGACTTGTATAAATTTTGGATAGCCATGCGAAAATGGCTTATATGTGTTTGAGTATAATGTTATAATCATTTGGTGTGGACATGCTTGACAAGGATTGGCCACGGGGATGGTTAATCACTTTCATAAATTGTGCTATTTATGCAAAAAGGGCTAGTTGAATCATGGAAACCATGAAATAGGTAAAGTCTACCTTAAAGGCAGATGCTGACAGCAGCAGTGATGTAGATTTGGAAAATCACTAAAAATAGTAGGAATGGAATTAAATAGTGAATAAATTATGTAAACAAACCTTGATGAATCTACTTTCATAGGAAAGTAACGAAACAATCATACGGACAGTATGTTAAGAGATATTCAGGTTCTCGTGAGACAGGGCCAGAACGGTTTCTGGATTCCCTGTTCCGACTTTGGAAATTCATTATAAATTAACCAGAGATAATTAGGAGTCATACCATATATTTATAGATTCCTCTCTGAGTCTAGTTTCTATAGAAAGAAACGGCATCAGTATTTAAGCTCTGTGCAGGGAGATATGCAGGTCGTAATGCGCAAAGGTCAGTGTAGTCGATCCCTGTAACATGGGAGACTTTGACTAATAAACTGTACTAATTGGCCCGACCAAAAATTCTAGAAAAAATTATGTAGATGGGCATATGAGTCTTGTTTCAGGGAAAAATCACGAAACTGATTTTCGAGTTGTGAAACTCAAGATATGATTTTTAAAGCGACTAGTACGCAGATTGGCAGTGTCTGGGAAATTTTTTATAAGGGGTTTAAAGTCTGTTAACACCTCGTGTTCGACTCTGGTGTCGGTCTCGGGTTCGGGGTGTTACATTTGATTGGTATCAGAGCTACGGTTTAGTCGATTCTAGGACTACCGTAATGCGTTGGGTCTAGCTATACATGCCATTTTATGTGATTACTTGATAGTGTGGTGATTTCTGACAATTGTAAATGTGTTTATTTATAGTAATGGATCCCGATCCTGACCGAGAGGTAGCTGATGATCTTGAGAGTGTAGCGCCTGCTCCCGCACAAGGGACAGCGCCAGCGGACTCTCAACCTAATGCTAGTAACCCGAATGATGAAGCTAGACAAGCTTTCTATAGCGTGATGAATGATTGGTTCAACCAATACATTCGAACTAATACGGCTGTCCCACAACCTCCATTCCCAACTAATACCACCCCCGCACCTACAATACCTCCGGTAACTGACCAAATAAGGTCAAATAAGCCCCCAGTTGACAGAATCCGAAAACATGGGGCTACTGAATTTACGGCTACGGATAGTGACGATGCCGAGCAAGCTGAATTTTGGTTGGACAACACTATCCGGGTACTCGATGAGCTATCTTGTACACCCGATGAATGCCTAAAGTGTACTATCTCCTTGCTACGCGATTCTGCCTACTATTGGTGGAGTACTCTAACTTCTGTTGTGCCCCGAGAGCAAGTAACTTGGGAGTTTTTTCCAAACCGAGTTTCGGAAAAAGTATATCAGTCAGAGATCAAAAACGGAAGGAATTTCTTGAGCTTAAGCAAGGTTCCATGTCAGTTACTGATTACGAGTGAAAATTTGTTAGACTTAGTAGATACGCTCGGGAATGTGTTTCGTCCGAGGCTATCATGTGTAAACGCTTCGAGGATGGGCTGAATGAAGATATAAAAATGTTCGTTGGCGCTCTTGAAATACGAGAGTTCGTAGTACTGGTCGAGCGAGCTTGTAAAGCCTAAGAGCTTAGAAAAGAAAAACAAAAAGTTGATGTGGGAACTGGAGAGTTTCGTAAAAGATCTTCGGGAAAGTCTCTTCAACAGGCATCGAAGAAATTTCGAGATGATGCGGGCCAGTTTAGAGGCACTTCGGGCCTTTTTAGACGAGATCGTGATCGACCCCCTGTGGGTACACGAGGCACTTCGGTCGCCAGTGTTGGGAATGAACGTCGAGATAGAACGAAATGTCGATATTGCGGTAAATGGCATTCGGGGAGTTGTAGATTCCCTGACCGCTCCTGTTACAAGTGCGGATCAGTTGACCACTTCATTAAAGATTGCCCGAGGTTGTCTGAACAGAATGTAAATCAGAGTGGGAAACCGGGTGCTACCACTGCTCGAGGTAGACCATCTGGAAATACGGGCAATGCTGGTGGTGGTCAGAGAGGATCTAGAGATGCTACGACCAGATCCGAGGCTCGTGCGCCTGCTAGAGCTTATGCTATACGTGCCCGCGAGGATGCTTCTTCGCCTGATGTTATTATCGGTACTTTTACACTCTTTGATACTAATGTAATTGCTTTGATTGACCCCGGTTCTACTCATTCTTACATATGTGAAACCTTAGCATCCAGTAAGACTTTACCTATTGAGTCTACTGAGTTCGTAATTCGGGTGTCAAACCCCTTGAGTCGTTACGTGCTTGTCGACAAAGTGTGTAAGAAATGTCCCCTAGAAATTCGAGGTTCCTGTTTCCCGGCGGACTTGATGCTTTTGCCGTTTGATGAATTTGATGTTATTCTTGGTTTGGATTGGTTAACCGCACATGATGCGGTTGTGAATTGCAAAAGTAAGACTATTGATTTGAGGTGCGCAAATAACGAAGTAATCCGAGTTGAGTCTACGGACTTGGAGGGGATGCCAGCTGTAATATCAGCAATGTTGGCCCAGAAATATGTAAGAAAAGGGTGCGAAGCATACCTTGCGTATGTACTTGATGACAAAGAATTAGAAAAGAAACCCGAATCTGTGCCGGTGGTTTGTGAATACCCGGATGTTTTTCCTGAAGAATTACCGAGTTTACCACCTGTTCGGGAGGTAGAGTTTGGTATTGAGCTTGTACCTGGGACTACGCCGATTTCGATAGCTCCGTATCGTATGGCACCAACCGAGTTAAAAGAGTTGAAAGCTCAGTTGCAAGAATTGACGAATAGAGGTTTTGCTCGACCAAGTTTCTCACCTTGGGGTACACCAGTATTGTTCGTGAAAAGAAGGACGGAACCATGAGGTTGTGCATTGACTATCGTCAACTGAATAAAGTGACGATAAAGAACAAATATCCGTTGCCGCGCATCGATGATTTGTTCGACCAACTGAAGGGAGCCACAATGTTCTCAAAAATAGATTTGAGATCGGGCTATTATCAGTTGCGAAGTCGAGAATCAGACATACCCAAAACTGCATTCAGGACGAGATATGGTCACTACGAGTTCTTAGTGATGCCGTTTGGGCTCACAAATGCCCCTGCGGTATTTATGGATTTGATGAATAGGATCTTCAGACCATATTTGGATCGGTTTGTAGTTGTGTTCATTGATGACATCTTGGTCTATTCAAGAGATGAGACCGAACATGCTGAGCATCTGAGGCTAGTGTTGCAAATTTTGCGGGATAAGCAGTTATATGCTAAGTTCAGTAAGTGTGAGTTCTGGTTAAGAGAGGTTAGCTTCTTGGGTCATGTGGTATCCGCATCGGGTATTCGAGCTGACCCAAGCAAAATTTCAGCCATACTTAACTGGAAGCCTCCAAGAAATATTATCGAAGTTCAGAGCTTCCTGGGACTCGCCGGTTATTACCGACGATTTGTCAAAGGTTTCTCGATGATAGCCACACCAATGACGAAGCTACTTCAAAAGGATGTTAAGTTCGAATGGACGGAGAAATGTCAGAAAAGTTTTGATCAACTAAAAACTTATTTGACTGAAGCTCCAATTTTAGTGCAACCCGAATCAGGCAAAGAGTTTGTCATTTATAGTGACGCATCCCTACTTGGGTTGGGTTGCGTATTGATGCAAGAAGGTCGAGTTGTGGCCTATGCATCGAGACAATTAAAGCCACATGAGAAAAATTATCCGACCCATGATCTTGAACTAGCTGCCATCGTATTTGCTTTAAAAATATGGCGACATTACTTATTTGGTGAAAAGTGCCATGTATTTTCGGATCACAAAAGTCTCAAATATTTGATGACTCAAAGAGACTTAAATCTGCGACAAAGACATTGGCTTGAGTTGTTGAAAGATTACGAGCTTGTCATTGATTATCACCCGGGAAAGGCTAATGTGGTTTCGGACGCCTTAAGCCGGAAGTCATTGGTTGCTTTACGAGCAATGAATGTGCATTTGTCTGTTCTACCTGACAATGTGTTAGTTGCTGAATTAAAAGCCAAACCATTATTGATTCATCAAATTCGTGAAGCCCAGAAAGTTGATGATGAATTGGTTGCAAAACGGGCTGAGTGTGCTCCGAACAAGGAATCGGAGTTTCAAATTGATGATGATGATTGTTTGAGGTTCAGAAGTCGTTTGTGTGTTCCAAGGAGTTCGGAACTCATTTCGATGATTCTGAACGAAGCCCATTGTAGCCGAATGTCAAGTCACCCGGGGAGTACGAAAATGTACAACGATTTGAAACGTTGGTTTTGGTGGCAGGGTATGAAACGAGACATCTCCGACCTTGTTTCGAGATGTTTAATATGTCAACAAGTGAAAGCGGAACATCAAGTGCCTTCAGGATTACTTCAGCCGATCATGATACCCGAGTAGAAATGGGATCGAGTCACAATGGACTTTGTGTTCGGACTGCCATTGTCAACAAGTAAGAAGGATGCGATTTGGGTTGTTGTCGATAGACTGACTAAGTCGGCTCACTTTATCCCCGTGTGTATGGATTTTTCATTGGATAGACTAGTTGAATTGTACGTTTCTCAGATTGTGAGATTACACGGGGTACCTATTTCTATCGTGTCGGATAGAGATCCGAGATTCACCTCGCGATTTTGGAGGAAATTGCAAGAAGCTTTGGGTACCAAGCTGCATTTTAGCACTGCTTTTCATCCCCAAACCGATGGTCAATCTGAGCGGATAATTCAGATACTTGAGGATATGTTGAGATGTTGCATCCTCGAGTTCAGTGGTTCATGGGAACGGTATTTACCTTTGATTGAATTCGCTTACAATAATAGTTTTCAATCAAGTATTAAGATGGCACCTTACGAGGCTTTGTACGGTCGTAAATGCCGTACACCATTGTTTTGGACCGAGCTCAGTGAAAGTAAAATTTTCGGAGTTGATTTGATTAAGGATGCCGAACAGAAAGTAAAGGTAATCCGTGAAAGTCTGAAAGCAGCCACAGATCGTCAAAAATCGTATGCGGATTTGAAACGAAAGGACATTGAATATCAGGTGGGAGATAAAGTGTTCCTTAAAGTTTCGCCTTGGAAAAAGGTACTCAGGTTTGGCCGTAAGGGCAAGTTGAGCCCGAGATTCATTGGGCCGTACGAAATCTCCGAACGAGTTGGTCCGGTTGCGTATAGATTGATTTTGCCCCCTGAGCTTGAAAAGATTCACGACGTCTTTCATGTTTCGATGCTTCGACGCTATCGATCTGATCCATCGCACATAATTAGCCCATCAGAGGTTGAAATTCAAGCCGATATGAGTTATGAAGAAGAGCCGATGCGTATCCTAGCTCGTGAAGTGAAGGAGTTGCGAAACAAAAGGGTTCCGTTAGTGAAGGTGTTATGGCTCAAACACGGGATCGAGGAAGCTACTTGGGAAACCGAGAGCTCGATGAAAGAACGATACCCAAACCTATTTACCGGTAAGATTTTCGGGGACGAAAATTTCTTAAGTGGGGGAGAGTTGTGACAGCCCAAAATTGACCCTAGTCGAGAAGTGGTTTCGAGACCACAAAACCGAGTCATAAAAATAATTGATTTCCATATTCTATGCTTATTATGTGTGTACATGAGTATGTGGAAGTTTCATTCTCCAATTTTGCCAATTGCATGAGAAATTATTAAATAGGGATTGATATGAGACATGGTGAAAATATGATAGGCTAATTTAAAATGGTCTATTAATGCATGTTGTGAAAATGATGGGTTTGCATGTCAAATTACCCAAAATTTGAGCTAGTGGTTGGCCATGCTATGGGTGGAAACATGTTGGGAACATGTTGGCCTAGTGAGGTATGTAGGAAAAAAATAAAATAAGGGGCATGGGCATAAAATAATGAAAAGGAGTATGATGAATACAAAAAAAAATGTGTGTAGTTGTTTCCCCCCTATTGCCGTGAGCTAAAGAAAAGAAAGGAGAAAATTTTTGTTCATCCTTTCTCATCTTCATTTAGCCGAAACTAGAAAGAAAAAAACAAAGAAAAATAATGCTCATCCTTTGGTTCATCCTTGGCCAAAAATTTTAAGGAGGAAGGAAGAAGAAAGGTTGAAGAGGTTCGGCCATGCATGTAGCTAGGCTAAGGTATGTTTGATGATGTTCCATGAGATGCATGCATGTTTTAGTTGTTAGCTTGAGTTCTACCTAGCCCATGGTCTAAATCTTGCTATGTGATGGAAATGACACTCGGCCATGGATGCATCATTCTTGGTTGATGTTTGATGTTGTGGTGATGAGGCATGAGGATGAGTTAAGATTCGGCCTAGGTGGAGTTTGTGTTACTGTCATTGCATGCTAAATATGAAGCTTGTTAATGATGCATGTGATGGTGGCTTGATGATTCTTGAACCTCCTTTTTAGCATTTTTGAGTGAGCACATATGTGCATTGGTTGCTAAATGGAGAAGAATCGGCTAGCAAGTTGTGTGCTAAGGCCGAATATAACTTTTGCCTGTTAATGAGCAATGCATGTGTTAAATTGATGGAAAGGGAGAGGATGCTTTACTAGTGTGTATATGTGTGTATTAGCCAAGTTTTGAACTTGAAACAAAAGGGTGTTTAGTCAATACAAGTGACCATACTTGTAGAATGTATTAAGTGTTGAAATCGGCCCCAAAATAGACATGCATATTCGGCCAAGGGGGAAAAATTAGCTAAAATGTTGAGTTTGATTCATGATTCCGTACATATGTGACTTTAATGTCTAATGTATAAATATGGGCTAAGTGCCTTGTGTTCCTCTTTTCGATGCTCAAATGATTAAATCAATTTATTTGTTTAATTAAGCTCAAGAGCAAAGGGGAACTAAATCCGATAAAGGGAAGGAAAAAGTGGTCGAATAGCTATCGGAATCGTTCGACAACACCCGAGGTAAGTTCTTGAGTAAAAGAGCTTAAATTATGATGTGATTAGATCATGTTTTAAGCAAATTAAAATCATGCTCTTTGTGTGGCTATTGAGCCGAATTTGCAAGAATGATAAATGTCTTGTGTTTGAGTTTTGCTAACGAAAATGAAATACGAATGGGCCATGATTTATTGTTAAATGTGCATGGTTATTTGAATGATGTCCGGGCTAAGTCCCGAAGGCTTGTGCTAAGTGACAATATCCGGACTAAGATCCAAAGGCATTTGTGCGAGATACTAATTCCGGGCTAAGCCCGAAGGCATTTGTGCGAGATACTAATTCCGGGCTAAGCCCGAAGGCATTTGTGCGAGTTACTAAATCCGGGTTAATTCCCGAAGGCATTTGTGCGAATTACTATAACCGGGCTATGTCCCGAAGGCATTTGAACGAGGAGCTATATCCGGTTAAATTCCGATGGTACGTGATTTGGGAATGAATGAACTTGCTGTAAAATTCCAGTTAATACTCTCGAAACATCCCAACATTGAGGTATGTTTCGTATGTGCTTGAATTTAGTTGAGCCCTTACAAATAAGTATTCGCTCAGTTGATAAACGAGCTACCGGCCTTTGGCTGAGTTGATCTTTTGTGTATGTACATAAGGGTTGATAATGTGAAGCAAGTACGATATCGTAAATTTGTGCATATGAAATTATCCGTTTAGCTATATGAATGCTATACTTTTGTTGTGCTGGAATTCCTTGCTCAAAACTTACTAAGCATAAATTGCTTACTCCGTTTCATTGCTCCTCTGTTTTATAGATTTGGTTCTCCAGCTATCGGACTCGGGATCTTGAGGTCAAAGTCGCCCACACTATCAAAGCCCCCTTTTGGTACAATTTTGGTTGAACTTCGAAATGGCATGTATAGGACTACCCGTTTGTTGTGGGTCGTGGACCCTTTGGACTTGTATAAATTTTGGATAGCCATGCGAAAATGGCTTATATGTGTTTGACTATAATGTTATAATCATTTGGTGTGGACATGCTTGACAAGGATTGGCCACGGGGATGGTTAATCACTTTCATAAATTGTGCTATTTATGCAAAAAGGGCTAGTTGAATCATGGAAACCATGAAATAGGTAAAGTCTACCTTAAAGGCAGATGCTGACAGCAGCAGTGATGTAGATTTGGAAAATCACTAAAAATAGTAGGAATGGAATTAAATAGTGAATAAATTATGTAAACAAACCCTGATGAATCTACTTTCATAGGAAAGTAACGAAATAATCATACGGACAGTATGTTAAGAGATATTCAGGTTCTCATGAGACAGGACCAGAACGGTTTCTGGATTCCCTGTTCCGACTTTGGAAATTCATTATAAATTAACCAGAGATAATTAGGAGTCATACCATATATGTATAGATTCCTCTATGAGTCTAGTTTCTATAGAAACAAACGGCATCAGTATTTAAGCTCTGTCCAGGGAGATATCCAGGTCGTAATGCGCAAAGGTCAGTGTAGTCGATCCCTGTAACATGGGAGACTTTGACTAATAAACTGTACTAATTGGCCCGACCAAAAATTCTAGAAAACAATATGTAGATGGGCATATGAGTCTAGTTTCAGGGAAAAATCATGAAACTGATTTTCGAGTTGTGAAACTCAAGATATGATTTTTAAAGCGACTAGTACGCAGATTGGCAGTGTCTGGGAAATTTTTTATAAGGGGTTTAAAGTCTGTTAACACCTCGTGTTCGACTCTGGTGTCGGTCTCGGGTTCGGGGTGTTACAACAAAAGTCAAGCCTTCAGTGGTCCACTATTCGGCCAAGTCCCTAAGAGTGTGAGGTTTTCAGCTTTTGTTGAAGCTGTGTAAAGAAAGATGAAATAGGAGGGTTTTGCTATGGTCTTGTCGACAGAACCTTGAGGTTTAGAGAACTAGAGAATCGGTCAAGAATGATGGAAAAGATAATAAAACTGGCTAGAAGAAATCGGCACAGAAGAAAGCATGGGTTTCGGGATTTCGGCTTTTTATGGCAATGGCTATGAAGGATTTTAGAAACGTTTGAAGCAAAAGATGGAGATGCACAGGTGGTTAGAGAGATTCGGCTATAGAGGAAAAGAAGAAAAAGAAAAAGTTGAAGAGAAGAGGAGAAAAGAAAGAAGAGGAGAATGGTCAGCAAACGGCTCAACTTTCCCCCTAATGCCGAATTTATACTGGCACTTAACCTAGCCGAATTTTGCCCCCCAAAAGAAACCCTTGGCCGGCCAACTCTTGCTCCTCAAGAGTCCACTATTTGGCCATCACTACTCTCCCCAATCATCTCCTAAATCCTCTCCCTTATCCCCTCCTTACTCAATCCCTTGAGCAATTTAAACTCCTCCTGACAGTCTTTCACTTGGGTTCCGTTACTTACCTTTTCTGCACATAAAAATTAATATCACTAATATGCTTACCTTGCGACTCGAACCTTAGCTCTCCTTGGTCATCCACACGCCACCTCTCAAGTCCCCAAGTGACGCCACAAGCCAACTTACCACGGGCTTCCTTGTGTTTTATTTTACCCAATTAATACCTTAAAGCCCAGCTAACTAGAACCCCTTTTTCTATAAAATTAAAATTAACTAAAATTACCGGATTTAACTTAAACTTGGGCCTTCTAGAGACCCACTAACCTGATTAAATCTACGTCAAGCAGACAGTACACCAAAATTTAAAATTTACCAACACTCACAGAATTCCCAAAAATTGGGGCGTTACAATTTAATTTATATTAATAGTCACATATCAAAACATTGTTCAATCACATGTCTTAACATATATATTTTCAAAGTGACTATCCTAAATAGTGTCGCATATTTGTGCAAATTAACACCAAGTAATGGTTCATTTATAAAACTATTCTTTATGACTCAAGGATATGCCTCGTCATGATAACCGAACATATACGTTACAAAAATATAGGTTTTATACTTAGCAACAAACATAGATCATGTCTAAATTACTAACCACCTTACTCCAAACATTTTAACTTACAAGCATATAATCCAAACTCTACATTAAACCCATTTATCAATCATACCTATTATACTAATTATCTAAAATATAATATAAGTATTTTCTCATCCATACGACCAAATCAAATTGACTAATTAATGATTCAATTATATATATGTAATTACCATGTTCGAAACAATTAATAGTCCTTTTATAAGTACGATTAATTATACCATGACCAAACATATCATTTAAAATCACATATACAACCAAAGTTTCCATCAGTGAATTATCGTACCTAACATGTCAAACAATTAATCTAAGAACATATTAGGTCAAAACTAATCATAATAATCATATTCACCTGCATACATATCCTAGTATAAAACATGTCCAAACCAAACAAATGTTATTTATGGCCAATTCATTTATGCCACTTTCAAGCTCGTAATCCACTTTTTCAATACTCAAACTCATATCACTACTCATCCATTCCAAAATATTTACTATCCATCACCTATGTTATTCATTCCCATTTCATAGCATAAAAACTAACACATTTTAAACCACAATCAAGCACAATTAAAAACCAAATTTGGAAGTAAGCCATTTTCGCATGGCTTTAACTTTACATATCCGAATTTCAACATTTCTAAAACATATCCCAGCCTATACATGCCATAATTCTAGTTTGACTTATAAGGGTACCAAAATAGTGGAAGTGTGATGAACTTGCTGACGGTCCCTGAGCTCGTAGCTTGATTCCAAAATCTATAAAACAGAGACAAGAATACACACAGTAAGCCATTATTGCTTAGTAAGTCAAAAGCAAATAAACAATCCAATGATTTTTCCAACCCATTTTAAGCTAGTCCGAATTTTATTATTAATATCAAGATTAACCTTAAACCTACAAATGAGATATTTATTACATTTTCATGCACAAAACTAGCTTGGCCGAATGCTCACATAACCATATTAGTATTAATCGACTTTGCAAGTTAAAATGTCAATATATAATCAAACTCACATATAGACATTTATATAAGCTCCAGAATCCATTATAATATCATGTACATAAACTACTTTCATGGTCGAATATACATGATTACATATAAATGCATATCCAAGAATCATTTCCATAATATTCACACCATTTATTCAAAATCGAATACACTTATTTAAATCATGTATGTTTATTTCTTACATCATATATAACTTATATCATCATACAAATCACATAGTTACCTTATCACTGATACCTAACAAGCTAAATCATACCAGTCCCTTTTAGCTCATTTTACACATCTGATCACGATTTACCCTTGCCCGATGAACCATTCGGTATTGGATAGGACACTTGGATAATCACACAAGTCGTACAATGCCAACGTCCCAGATGTGGTCTTACATGTAATCACATATCGATGCCACTATCCTAGATAGGGTCTTACTCGTAAACACATATCGGAATCACATATCGATGCCATGGTCTTACTCGCACACATAAATCGGAATCCTATGCCATGACATACATATCCTAACTATTCCTATGGTTCATACGGGGCTTCCGGACTTCGTAACTCGATCGAAACTAATTCGTAAACATAGTAATTAAGCTTAAACATATTCGGCTATAACTTAAATAAAATCATAAATTTCATTTCAGCATATATATTTTGTATTCATTTAAAACTACGTACGTCTATTTGCTTATAAACTTACCTTGGACGTTATAAAACGAGGCGTGTAACACCCCCTGCCCATATCCGACGCCGGGACATGGTTCGAGGTGTTACCAGACTTAACTCAATCAATTATACAAAATTGAGCCGTATAATTTTGATGATTTGGTTAAAACTTTTATTTTCATAAGCTATTTGTTCCTTAAATAGACTTACAAGGCCCAAAACATACATTCGAGATTATTTAAACTTAACTGAGAACTTAAGAAAAACTTGGTGAAATGCAAGCTTTAGGGTTCCATACGCCCGTGTGACTCGAGACACGCCCACGCCCTCAGCCCGTGTGCGACACTGACTTTAGGGCATGGCCATGATACAAGCCTGTGTGGCCTACCCATGGGAAATACTGACTTATAGACACGGCTATGGCACACGCCCGTGTGGCCTAACCGTGGACAATACTGATTTAAAAATTTAAGTGCAGGGGGACACACGGCCATAACACATGCCCATGGGGGTGAGCTGTGTGTCACACACGATCTAAACACACGTCTGTGTGTCTTACCCGTCTGGACAAACTAGGCTATCTTCCAAGCCATTTTGTTACCCATTTTGTACAACCTACACAAGATCATTTAAATATGCTAATTCCATCCCAAATGACATCAATTCATCCATAGAAGGCATGTCATATACATTTACCAAAATAAATAATAGCCATTATCTAGGCTTAATACAAAATGAAGGGCTTTTATCTTAAGCCAATATACATAAACAATTTCTCAATAATACAACTCCCTAGTCTAGCCCTATACATGCCATAATCAAAAATATAAATCCAACTATACCGAGTATTATGATAGATAGTGTGATCGATATCTCTGACTTCAAGGGAACCTCGAGTAAAATGGCAGTACTGAAAGAAAAGGGAAGGGAAGGATAGTAAGCATAAAGCTTAGTAAGTTGCATATAAATATATATACAATGAAAACTTCACAATTTATCAATTATGCTCATAGATCAAAGGTAAGTATAAACTGGACTTACTCATTACCGTCAACTCAAATCATATTTTCTAACCAAGCTCATTACCCATGCATACCAAATAGGTACCTGTAATACTTACAACATTATCATACTTTCCTTTTTAACTCTCTCTCTTAACGCTTAAAGTTGAACTTTTTGGAATACTACCGGATATTCTATAAGCCTCAAACATGGGTTAAGTTGCCACTGCCATGTCCTAGACATGGTCTTATGCTGGCTATCTTCATTGAGGCCGACGCCATGTCCCAGACATGGTCTTATACTAGCTCTCGTGTATACGTGCTGATGCATGTCCCAGACATGTCTTACACTGGCTAACATCATCGAGGCTGATGCATGTTCCAGACACGTCTTACACTGGCTAACATCATCGAGGCCGATGCATGTCCCAGACATGTCTTACACTGGCACTCACCTCTACGCCGATGCCATGTCCCAGACGTGGTCTTACACGGGCTATCATGATGCGGCTGATGCATGTCCCAGACATATCTTACACTAGCCATCATCTCAATACCGATGCCATGTCCCAGATTTGGTCTTATATTGGCTCTTACATAACCCCACGTCATGGCGTGAATATCTTGTTTGTTTCTTGGGGTTCTTATTGGATCTTTCGACTTTTTCTATCATAAATACATATACTTAGTTCCAATTCTAGAAATTTATGCTATATCAAATCAATAACAATCGAATACATGCATTAATAATATAGTTGTATTATTTAATTCTAACTTACCTCGGTTTACAAGAAGTACTTGACTAGCAAGCTTAATCAGATTTCTTGCCTTTGCCCTGGTCTAGGCTTGGTTTTGTCAAATCTTGATCTATAATAACAAAATGCACTCATTCAGTCATTAAACACAATTAGGCTATCTAAAATTTACATCTTTGGTAAAATGACCATTTTGCCCCTAGACTTTAGCAAAATGACCATTTTACCCCCATGCTCAAAATTTAATTTCTATCGAATTTCTTCGTATTTCAAGCCTAGATAAGCTCTTTTTACTACTAGAGCAACCCCAAATCACTATTTCACACACTTATTACTTAATTTGCAACTTATGCAAAATAGTCCCTTTAGGTGTTTTCATGCTAACACCCTTTATAAAAGTTGTCTATAACACAAATAGGACTCATATTCCTCCATAAAAACTCAGCATATACCACAAATACATCCATGGAAAAATCCTAAACTCTTGACCATTTTTGTAAGATATCACCCTCATTTGAAAGCTCATGCTTCAAGGGTCTTAAAAGTGTAAAAATCTTGAAGAAAACTAATTAAAATCACTTACTTATAAGTGCTTTAAGTTGATGCAGATTTTTGAGCTTTCAACACTATTTGATGAAAATTTTGGTGAAGAAAGAAGATGGAGAAGAAGGAAATGATGGCTAGGCTTTTAAGCATTATTTTATCACCAAATCATGACATCATCTACCTAATACTTTGACTATTTATTTAAAATCCATCACATGGCCGGCCAACACCATTAAAAAGGGTGTAATTGCCCTTTAAAAGCCCTCAATTTTGATTTTCTAGCTATTTAACACAGTTGCGTACTAAACTGTAACTTTTGCCCTTTTTGCGATTTAGTCCTTCTTCACAATCGGGCTTGAAAATATTAAAATTAACTCACGAAATTTTTCATGCACTAATATAATCGTACTATAACCTCATAAAAATAATAAAAATAATTTTTCTATCTTCGAATTTGTGGTCCCAAGACCATTGTTCCGACTAGGCCCTAAGTCGGGTTGTTACATTTCTCCCCCTTAGGGATTTTCATCCTCGAAGATCTTACCGATGAATAAGTTCGGGTACTATTCTCTCAAAGACTCCTCGGTTTCCCATGTGGCTTCCTCGACTCCATGTCTATGCCACAAAACCTTCACAAGTGGTATATTTTTATTTACTTCTCGAGCTAAAATCTTGACCGACTCCTCACTATAAGTCATGTCTGGAAGAATCTCAACTTCAGTTGGCGCAATTATATGCGAAGGGTCTTATCTGTATCAGCGTAACATAGACACGTGAAACACATCGTGAATCTTTTCTAACTCTGGCGGTAATTCCAAACGGTAAGCAACAAGCCCTACTCTCTCGAAAATCTTATAAGGTCCTATGAAACGAGGACTCAACTTGCCCTTTTTACCAAATCTGAGGACTTTCCTCCACGTGAAACTTTCAAAAATACCTTATTCCCGTCTTCAAATTTAATCTCCCTTCGTTTCAAATCCGCGTAGGATTTTTGTCTATCCGAGGCGGCTTTCAAAAAGTCACAAATCACTTTAACTTTTTCCTCGGCCTCTTTAATCAAATCCACCCCGTGAATCTGATTCTCTCTCAACTCGGCCTAAATTAAGGGTGTTCGACACTTTTGCCCATACAAAGCTTCATAAGGTGCCATTTTCAGACTCGACTAATAGCTGTTGTTGTTGGCGAATTCAACCAATGGTAAGTACTTTTCCCAACTTTCTTGAAATTCAAGAACGCAGCACCTTAACATGTCTTCTAAGATCCATATTAGTCTTTCCGACTGTCCGTCAGTTTGCGGATGAAATATCGTACTGAAACTCAACTTGGTTCCTAGAGCCTCTTGTAACTTTTTCCAAAACCTCGAGGTGAACCTCGGGTCTCGATCAGATACAATTGATACCGGCACACCATGAAGCCTCACAATCTCAGAAACATACAAGTCTGCCAACTTCTCAAGAGAGTAGTCAACACACACTAGTATGAAATGTGCTGACTTAGTGAGTCTATCGATAATAACCCATACTGCATCTCTCTTTTTCGGGGTTGAGGCAAACTGGTCATGAAGTCCATGGTGATACGATCCCATTTCCACTCGGGAATCATAACAGGCTGAAGTAAACCCGAAGGCACTTGATGTTCAGCCTTTACTTGTTGACACATTAGGCACTTGGAAACGAACTCTGGAATATCTCATTTCATACCCGACCACCAATACATTTCCTTAAGGTCGTTGTACATTTTCACGCTACCTGGGTGACCTGATGAACAACCACTGTGTGCCTCTCGTAAAATCTTCTGAATGAGCTCATTATCTTTGGGTACACAAACTCTATCTTTCAACATTATACACCCATCAGTACTAATACGAAAATCTGACTTAATCTCTGATTCACACTGAATTCTCTTAGCTTGTAGTTTCTCGTCATCTTTCTGAGCCTCACGGATTTCATGAAGAAAATTT
Source organism: Gossypium hirsutum (assembly GCF_007990345.1). NCBI lineage: Eukaryota > Viridiplantae > Streptophyta > Magnoliopsida > Malvales > Malvaceae > Gossypium > Gossypium hirsutum. The sequence continues at coordinate 50,631,028 of NC_053425.1, read as the reverse complement.
AGTCTGGCTCTCAACTCTACTAGGACCGAACCATCACTAGATGTAGTCAATTGAGCGTTCAAGGTTCTCAAGGAAAACAACGACTTCCTACTCAAAGCGTCGGTGACTACGTTTACTTTTCTCAAATGATAGTCGATAATCAACTCATAATCTTTTATTAGCTCTAACCATTGTCGTTGCCTCAAATTCAACTCTTTCTGAGTCATTTGGTACTTTAGACTCTTGTGATCAGTAAATACTCGGCATCTCTCACCATACAAATGGTGTCGCCAAATTTTCAGTGCGAACACCACAGCTGCTAGCTCTAAATCATGGGTTGGATAATTCCTCTCATGAGGTTTTAGCTGTCTCGAGGCATAGGCTATAACCTTGCCTTCTTGCATTAGCACACTCCCTAAACCATTTAGGGAAGCATCACTAAAAACTACAAACTCCTTGCCCGACTCAGGTTGCACTAAAATAGGGGCTTTGGTCAGCAAAGCCTTTAATTTCTCGAAGATCTGTTGGCACTCTTCTATCCGTTCAAACTTGACATCTTTCTGTAGTAGCCTTGTTATCGGTGTAGCTATCATGGAGAATCCATTTACAAATCATTTATAGTATCCCGCTAACCCTAGAAAGCTGCGAACCTTTGTCACATTCCTCGGCAGTTTCCACTCCACAATGGCAAAGATCTTATTTGGATCAACTCAGATTCCATCACCCGACACTATATGTCCTAGAAACCCGACCTCTTTGAGCCAAAACTTGCTCTTACTAAACTTGGTATAAAGTTGCTTATCCCTCAAGATCTGCAACATAGTTCTCAAATGCTCCTCGTGCTCATTCTCGTTACGTGAATAAACCAAGATGTCATCAATAAAAAAGACAACGAGCCTATCCAAATATAGTCGGAAGATGCGGCTCATCAAGTCTATAAATACCGCTGGGGCATTTGTCAATTCAAAAGGCATAACAAGAAACTTGTAATGCCCATATCTCGTCCAAAAAGCAGTCTTCGACACATCTTGTTCCTTGACTATTAACTAGTAGCAACTCGACCTCAAATCTGTTTTAGAAAATACAGTGTCTCCTCTCAGTTGATCAAAGAGATCATCAATCCTCGGTAAAGGATATTTGTTCTTCACAGTGACCTTGTTAAGTTGTCTATAGTCGATACATAACCTCATCAACCCGTCCTTCTTTTTCTCAATAGGCACTAGAGCACCCCATGGTGAGTAACTTGGTCTAGCAAAACCTTTATCTATTAGTTCTTGCAACTGTACCTTCAACTCTTTTAACTTGGTGGAGGTCATTCTATAAGGTGAAAACGAGATTGGCGTCGTACCAAGAGCCAACTCGATACCAAACTCAACCTCTCTCTCTGACGGTAACCCGGACAACTCTTCTAGAAAAACATCTATAAACTCACAAACCACTGGTATTGACTCAATCTTCGACTCGGACACTTGGGTATTCAGTACAAAAGCTAAATAAGGTTCATAACCTTTTCTCAAATATTTTTTGGCGACTAAAAATGATATTACCATAGGAAAGTTATTTGACCCAACTTGAAGGACATCACCATTCTCACACCTTAACTGAATTTCTTTTCTTCCACAGTCTACTACAACACCATGGGAGGTTAGCCAATCCATCCCAAGAATTACATCGAATTTATTAAATGGAAATAACATCAAGTTGGCCAGAAAGAAATGGCCTTTAATCATCAAAGGACAATTTCTACATACTTGGTCCACTAATACATGTTTGCCTAACGGGTTAGACACTTTTATTACAAACTTAGTGGACTCTACTAACATGTTTATACGGGGCATCAAATCCATACATATATAAGAGTGGGTAGACCCCGGGTCAATCAAAGCAACAACATAAATGTCATGAATAGAAAACGTACCTGTAATCACGTCAGGAGATTTTGCCTCCTCACGGGCACGGATAACATAAGTCCTCGCAGGCACTCTGCCCTTGGACCTTGCCACTGCATCTCTAGTCGTACCTCTACTGTTAGCTCCACTGCCCGTATTTCTTTGGGGTCTGCTCTTCAAAGGAGCACTACTCGCCCTCACCTCTTGATTTTTCTCTGTGTGATTTATTTCGGGACAATCTCAAATGAAGTAGTCTAACGACCCACACTAGAAACAACCCCTTTCATTTACTTGGCATTCGCCCAAGTGGCATCTCCCACATTGCAGACACTCCTGCCTATTTGGCCGTATACTGCCGACACTAGCAATCGAAGTGGTCTGGGCTTTAGACGTCATATTCTGTCGATTCTTGTTCCCTGCGAAAATCCCATTGAAGTGTTCGATCGGGTATTAATTTCTTTCTACCTCTTGGAGGAGGACTGATGCGTCTTCCTCATCTGTCTTCTCATTAAATCTCGCGACTCAATGGTTGCCTTCCTCCTCTCCTTCACCAGCTCTTCTGCTTTACATGCTCTCTCAACGAGCACCACAAATTCTCTTAACTCTAGGATGCCCACAAACACTCGAATGTCTTCATTGAGGCCATCCTCAAACCTCTTACACATAGTAGCTTCAGTGGATACGCATTCTCGTGCATATTTGCTGAGCTTCACAAACTCACGCTCATACTCCGTCACAGTCTTACTATCTCGCTTCAACTCTAGAAATTCCTTCCTTTTTCTGATCCACAAACCTCTGGCTAATATACTTCTTTCGAAACTCTTCTTAGAAAAATTCCCAAGTGATCCTCTCTCTCGGTACAATAGACACGAGAGTGTTCCACCACTGATAAGCCGAGTCTTGTAGGAGTGACACAGCACACTTCATGCACTCGTCGGTGTGCATAATAGTTCATCAAATGCCCTTATGGTATTTTTTATCCAGAACTCCCCTCTCTCCGGGTCATCATCTACATTAGCCCGAAATTCCTCGGCCCCTTGCTTCCGGATATTGTCTACTAGAGGCTTTTCCCTCCTGAACATATTTGCACCTTACGGAGCCACCGGGACATACTGAGGAATTGGAAGAGGTGGGGCAGGTGGAGTGTTCGGGTTCGCACGAACGAACTCTGTGTACCAAGCATCCATCATTTGGAGGTAGGCTTCCCTAGCCCCTCCGCCTTGGCCCATACTTACGGGCTCACTCTCTATCAGCGCAGTCCCTTCTGCGGGAGCCGGCATATTACTTTCCTCGTCATCTGCCGTGGTTCTATCAAGATCCATTTACTATATAAGGAAAACACAATTTATAATTGTCAGGAATCATCACACTATGATATATATGGCATGTATGGCTAGACTCGTACTTTAGCTAGGTTAGTCCTAGAACAGACTAAACCATGCTCTGATACCACTAAATGTAACACCCGTCACCCATATCCAATTCTGAGACATGGTTCGAGGTGTTACCTGACTTAACTCAATCAATTATACAAGCCGGGCCGTAAAATTTTGATGATTTGGTTAAAACTTTTAATTTCATAAGCAATTTGTTCTTAAACAGGCTTCCGAAGCCCAAAACATACATTCGTGATTATTTAAACTTAAATGAGAACTTAAGAAAAACTTGGTGCAATTCAAGATTTAGGTTTCCACATCCCCGTGTGACTCGGGACATGCCCACATCCTCAGCCCGTGTGCGACACTGACTGTAGGGCACGACCATGACACATACCCGTGTGGCCTAATCGTGGGCAATACTGACTTATAGACACGGCTATGGCACACGCCCGTGTGGCCTAATCGTGTAAAATATTGATTTAAAAATTTAAGTGCAGGGGGACACACAGCCATAACACACCCATAGGGGTGAGCCGTGTGTCACACACGGTCTAAACACACGCCTATGTGTCTTGCCCGTGTGGACAAACTAGGCTATCTCCAAGCCATTTTGTTACCCATTTTGCACAACCTATACAAGATCATTTTAATATGCTAATTCCATCCCAAATGACATCAATTCATCCATAGAAGGCACATCATATACATTTACCAAAATAAATAATAGCCATTATCTAGGCTTAATACAAAATGAAGGGCTTTTATCTTAAGCTAATATACATAAACAATCTCTCAATAATACAACTCTCTAGTCTAGTCCTAGACATGCCATAATCAAAAATATAAATCCAACTATACCGAGTATTACGGCTGATAGTGTGATCGATATCTCTGACTTCAAGGGATTCTCGAGTAAAATGGCAATACGGAAAGAAAAGGGAAGGGAAAAAGAGTAAGCATAAAGCTTAGTAAGTTGCATATAAATATATATACAACGACAACTTCACCATTTATCAATTATGCTCATAGCTCAAAGGTAAGTATAAATTGGATTTACTCATTACCGTCAACTCAAATCATTTTTTCTAATCGAGCTCATTACTCATGCATACCAAATAGGTACTTGTAACACTTACAACATTATCATACTTTCCTTTTTAAATCTCTTTCTTAACTCTTAAAGTTGAACCTTTTGGAATACTACCGGATATTCTATAAGCCGCAAACATGGGTTAAGTTGCTGCTGCCATGTTCCAGACATGGTCTTACACTAGCTCTCGTGTATGCGTGCTGATGCATGTCCCAGACATGTCCTACACTAGCACGAATGTAATATCCTGATTTTGGGCCTAGTAGGAATAGTGGTTTCGTGACCAGAAAATTTGAGATAGAAATAATTATTTTATGATTATTTTGAGGTCTATGATATGATTGCATGATTGTGTGAAAATTTCGTGAAGAAAATTTATGCATAAAGTGCTTAAATTGAAATTAGGGACTAAATCGAATAATTTGTAAAACTTGCATTCTAGAAGTTTCTAGTATGAAATTGTTTTGAAATATTAATTAGGAGATCTTAAATAGAAATTTGACCAATTTTAAGTTCATGGACAACATTAGGACATGGAAGGAATTTTTGGAAAGTTTAGTAGTAAGGGCATTTTGGTCATTTAGTTATTAAAATGAATTAAAAACAAAATTAAAAGCCAATTTTTGTCCATCTTCTTCATTAGGCCGAAATTTCAAGGGTTCTCCATAGTTAGGGTTTGTTTCAAGCTTCCAAGCTCCATAGTAAGTGATTCCAAGCCCCGTTTTTAATGTTCTTTACGTTTTTGGAATCCCAGTAGCTCGGTTAAGCTTATGTTAGCAATAATTCAACCTAGGGTTTATATTTGGAAAAATACCCATAGGTGAAATTTGTGTATTTTGATGTTTTATGATAGAATATGGGGGTTTAAATTATGTTAGACAACTTGTGCTACTCGGTTTTGAGTGAAAACTAGCAAAAGGGCTTAATCGACAAAAATACCTAATAGTCACAAGTATATGTTAAGAGTAAGAATTTGATGTTGCCATAGAAGGGAAAAATGATCAGCATGTTATAAAACATAAGAATAAGGAATAAAGTTTAATTCCCGAGCCTAGGGGCAAAAGTGTAATTATGCAAAAGTTTAGGGGCAAAACTGTAATTTTTCCAAAATATGATTTTGGGTCAATTTGAATAATGTGAGTCCTAATTAAACTATATTTTAAATGATAGAGTAAGGAAAACTAAAATTCGGGCTAAAATGGGGAAAATACCAAATTGTAGACGAAATGGTAAAAGTAGCCATTTTCGCATACGAGGTAAGTTCATGTGTAAATGTAGTAACGTAATTGTCATTTTAAGAAATTTAATGTTGTTTATATGATATGATGCTGATTATTATCATGAAATATTATGCTTTGTGGTTATTGTTGAATAATATGTGATTATGTGAATTACTTGATGAGTATGAACTATCACCGAAGTATCAATTTCGATGTTCCGTGGAAGATGGCAAAGATGTGTGATCGAGGAAAATGCCCGTTTGAACCTTAGGAATAGATTAGAATAGAAGTGACATGTCACTAGGATGGTTGAGCATCCGAACTCGTTGAGTTGAGTCCGAGTTCACTTATGGATGCAAATGTCCGAACTCGTTGAGTTGAGTCCGAGTTCGTGAGATGTAACTAGGCATCCGAAATCGTTGAGTTGAGTCCGAGTTCACTCATGGAGACAATCACCCGAGCTCATTGAGTTGAGTCCGAGTTCACTTATGGGCGGGTTACATAGTAGCTTGGCTACATATGTGGCACTTATGTGCAAACTTTCCATGTATCCGAATTATATTCTGATGTGTTCAACGGGTAAAATTTTACTCAAGCGGAGGAATACTCAAGATGAAAGGGACGCATTGGTATGTGTTGTGAAATGAATACTTTGAACAGGTATGTACTTAACCCTCGGGTTGAAAACTCGATATAACAATAATATGGTAAGATGATAAATGAAAATGTGATATGAATGTCTCGGTGATGATTATGCAAATGATGGTTTATGTTTGCTTATATAGTTATGTTACTTGCTATTTGCATGTGAACTTACTAAGAATTTATGCTTTCTCCCTCCTTTTCATTCCTTGTAGTGTTGACAAGCCAGCTCGGAAATCGAAAACGGTCGGAGGCACGCTCACACTATCCGTATACCATCTTGGCATAATGGCTTGTAGATTTTGAGTATGGCATGTATAGCATTATAATCATTTTGTGTATATGGTCTTATGATATGGTTATTGAGTGGTATGGAAATGCTTGGTAATGATTAGCCATTGGAATGGCTAATCATGATCATATTTGGTGTTATGTATGCTAAATTGCTAGCTAATCCATGGAAACCATGAAATAGATAAATTTTATCATAAAATAGATTTGACAGAAGCAGTGACGTGAGTTTGAAAAATCACTAAAAATAGTAGAGATACAATTAGATGATGAATAATATATGGAATTGAAGAATTATTAGTCTATTTTCATATGGATGGAACAAAACAGGTATATGAGTTATATTTTATGAGATGTTTAAATTTTTGTGAAACAGGGCCAGAGCAATTTCTGGATCCCTTGTTCTGACTTTGGAAATTCACCATAAATTTTTAAAAGATAATTAGAAGTCATAATTTATATGTACAGATTCCTTATTGAGTTTAGTTTTATTAGAAGCAAACGGTATAGTCATTGAAACTCTGTACAGGGAGATATTTGATTCGTAATACACAGAGGTCAGAGCAATCAAACTCTGAAACAGGGGAGACTTTAACTAATAAACTGTACTAATTTTCTTGACCAAAAATTCTATAAAAAATTATTAAATAGATATATGAGTCTAGTTTCATGGAAAATGTACAGAATTGGATTTTGAGTTTTGTAACTCGAGATATGAATTTTTAAGCGACTATGATGCAGATTGTTAGCTTGACTAAAAATTTTAAAAATAAATTGTTTGAGCTATTTAAGTAATGAATTAAGTCTATTAACACCTCGTGTTCGACTTCGACGATGGTCTCGGGTACAGGGCATTACAACGAAACTTAGCCGATGCATGTCCCAGACACGTCTTACACTGGCTAACATCATCGAGGCCGATGCATGTCCCAAGCATGTCTTACACTGGCACTCACCTCTACGCCGATGCCATGCCCCAGACGTGGTCTTACACGAGCTATCATGATGCGGCTGATGCATGTCCCAGACACGTCTTACACTAGCCCTCGTCTCAATTTCGATGCCATGTCCCATACATGGTCTTATACTGGCTCTCACATAACCCTACGTCATGGCATGAATAATCGGTTTGTTTCCTGGGGTTCTTACTAGATCTTTCAACTTTCTCAATCATAAATACATATACTTAGTTCCAATTCTAGAAATTTATGTTTTATCAAATCAATAACAATCGAATACATGCATTAATAATATATTCGTATTATTTACATACAACTTACCTCGGTTTACAAAAAGTACTTAACTAGTCGGCTTAATCGAATTGCTTCGCTTTGCCCAGGTCTAAGCTCGATTTTGGAAAATCTTGATCTATAATAACAAAATGCACTCATTCAGTCATTAAACACAATTAGGCTATCTAAAATTTACATCTTTGGTAAAATGACCATTTTGCCCTAGACTTTAGCAGAATGACCATTTTACCCCCATGCTCAAAATTCAATTTCTATCGAATTTCTTTGTATTTCAAGCCTAGATAAACTCTTTTTACTACTAGATCAACCCCAAATTCTAACTATTTTACACACTTATTACTTAATTTGTAACTTATGCAAAATAGTCCCTTTAGGTGTTTTCATGCTAACACCCTTCATAAAAGTTGTCTATAACACAAATAGAACACATATTCCTCCATAAAAACTCAGCATATACCACAAATACATCCATGGCAAAATCCTAAACTCTTGACCATTTTGTAAGATATCAGCCTCATTTGAAAGCTCATGCTTCAAGGGTCTCAAAAGTGTAAAAATCTTGAAGAAAACTAATTAAAATCACTTACTTATGAGTGCTTTAAGTTGATGCAGATTTTTGAGCTTTCAAACCTCACTATTTGATGAAAATTTTGGTGAAGAAAGAAGATGGAGAAGAAGGAAATGATAGCTAGGCTTTTAGGCATTATTTTATCACCAAATCATGACATCATACTATTTGTTTAAAATCCATCACATGGCTGGCCAACACCATTAAAAAGGGTGTAATTGCCCTTTAAAAGCCCTAAATTTTGATTTTATAGCTATTTAACACATTTGGGTACTAAAATGTAACTTTTGCCCTTTTTGTGATTTAGACCTTTTTCGCAATCGGGCTTGAAAATATTAAAATTAACTCACCAAATTTTTCATGCACTAATATAATAGTACTATAACCTCATAAAAATAATAAAAATAATTTTTTTATCTTCGAATTTGTGGTCCCGAGACCACTGTTCCGACTAGGCCCTGAGTCGGGTTGTTAAAAGACGGGTCTACTTGTCGAGAACTTTCGTTTTTCCCCGATCCAAATCTGATTTCTTTGGTTCTTGATCTAAACATATTCAAATTAAGCTTATTCAAACATATTTTCATTCAATTTAGTTCAAAAACACATAAATGGGAAAATTACCATTTTACCCCTGACATTTACAATTTTTACAATTTAGTCCCTATTGCACAAAACACAAAATACAGAAAATTTCAAAGTACCCATGTTAGGCCGAATGGTACCCATACCCATACCAACCCATAAATTTCATTAATTTCACATTTTAGTCCCTCAAATTATTTTTTTTGGAATTTAGTCCTAATTACTCAAAATCATCAAAAACTCCAACACAAAATATGTTAATCTAAAACATATCTTTCATATTTCATCATCAAATAGCAAAAATCACAAGCTATCAACAGTGGCACAACTCAAAATATTCATCAAAATCAAAAATTAAAGCTTGGGTCTTGAAGATTACTAAGAACAGTCTCAAAAACATAGAAATTATCAAAAACTGAGCTAAACTCATACCTTAATTAAGCTTCAAATTGACCGAACCCTAGCTTTTGTTCTTTCTTTTTCTTTTTCTATGTTTCGGCAATAGAGAATAATGAAATAAGAAAATGAATTTGATAACTTAGTATTAACTATTATATGTTTATTTGATAAATTACTTAAATATCCTTAATGAAATAATAATGGAATTTTATAACCTATGTCTATTACCGTCCAAACATCTAGCTAATGGCATAATTATAACATAAATACCCCAACTTAGAAAACCATTAATAATTCAGCCATTATATATGTTACCACCTAATTTTCATTTTACTCGATTAAGTCCTTTTTATCAAATCAGACACTCAAACGACCAAATTAAATCACGAAAATTTCACAGATATAAATTCACACAAAATAAACATAGAAAATAATTTTTAAATATTTTTTTAGCTCGGATTCGTGGTCTCGAAACCACCGTTTCGATTAGGGTCTAAATCGGGCTATTACATCAATATCCTCTATTGGAATCACATGAAAAGGGTCAGATCCAAAACATCGCAACATAGACACATGAAACACAACGTGAATATGATCCTGCTCTAGAGGTAACTCCAACAAAAAAGCCACTGGTCCAACCCTCTTAATGATGCGGTAAGGTCCAACGAAATTTGGACTTAACTTCCCCTTACAACCAAATCTCAATATCTTATTCCAAGGTGAAACCTTAAGGAGGACTTCATCACCCACATTGTACTCAATATCCCTTCTCTTTAAGTCAGAATAGGACTTTTATCAATCTGATGCAGCTTTCAATCGATCTCGAATAATCTTCACATTATTCTCAACCTCTTGAACTAAATCTCGTCCCAACACTTTCTTTTCTCCCAAATCTATCCAACACAAAGGTGTCCTACACTTGCACCCATAAAAGGCCTCATAGGGAGCCATCTGAATGCTCAACTGAAAACAATTATTATAAGAAAACTCTTCAAGCAGTAAAAGCTCTTCCCAATTAGCTCAAAATTCAGTTACACAACCTCACATCATATTCTCGAGAATCTAAATAACCCTTTCAGACTGTCCATCAAACTGTTGATGATAATCAGTACTGAAATTCAATCTTCTATCTAGTGTTTCATGCAGACTCTTTCTAAAGCATGACGTAAAGTGAGAACCTCTATTAGAAATGATAGACACTAGTACCCCATGTAGTTTCACAATCTCAGTAATGTACAACCTCACCAACTTCTGCAACGAATAACTGATGCTTGCAGGTAGTATATGGGTGGATTTTTTAAATCAATCCCCAATCACCCAAATAGAATTTTTCTTGGATGATGTCAATGTAGTCCACTAACAAAATCCACGGTGATACGCTCCTACTTCCACTGAGGAACTTGAATTGGCTGGAGCAAACCTGGAGGAAATTAGTGTTCAGCCTTGACTGGTTGGTACATCAAGCATCTAGCCACAAAGTCTATCACATCACATTTCAATCCCAGCCACCAATACTGCTTACGAAGATCTCTATACATCGTACTACCTCCAGGATGCATAGCATAGGAACTACTATGTGCTTCTCAAAGAATAGATTGCCTCAACTCCAAATCAGAAGGCACACGGAATCTTCCACGATAACACAAGATTCCTTTAGAATTATAAGAAAAATCTAAAGTCTTACTCTCCCTAACAAGCTTTACATGGGGATCTAATGATGAATCTGAAATCTTCTTTAGCTTAATCTCCTCAATCAAAGTTGGCCACACTTGTAACATCGCAAACAAACAACCATTATCAGATAAACTCAACTTAGCGAACATTTCCCTCAACTCTGACATAGACTTCCTACTCAATGCATCTGCCCCAACATTAGCCCTACCCAGATGGTATTCGATGGTACAATCATAATCTTTTAGAAGCTCGACCTAACGCCTCTATCTTAAGTTCAACTCCTTTTGGGGTAGGAGATACTTAAGACTTTTATGATCTATATAGATGATATATCTTTCCCCATAAAGATAGTGTCTCCAAACCTTAAGAGCAAAAACCACAGCAGCCAATTCCAAATCATGCATCGCATAGTTGTACTCATCTGGTTTGAATTGCCTCGAAGTGCAAGCTACAACCTTCCCCTCTTGCATCAACACGCATCCAAGACCAGAATGAGATGCATCACTACAGACCACGTAATCTTTCCCAGGCTCAGGTTGAATCAACACTGGTGCTTGAGTCAAAACTGCATTAAGTTTCTCAAAGCTGGCTTGCTGCTCATTAGTCCACTTTAACGGTGCAATCTTTCTCAACAACTTAGTCACCAGAGCCACAATCAACGAAAATCCTTCTACAAACCTCCTATAATAGCCAGCAAGTTTGAGAAAACTCTGAATCTCACTAACATTCTTAGGTTGCTTCCAATTCAAGATAGCTTCGATTTTCTTTGGATCTATGCAAATACCATCAACAGATACTATGTGTCCCAAAAACATCACCTCTTGGAGCCAAAACTTGCATTTAATTAACTTCATATTTAACTTTTTCTCACGTAAGGTTTGAAGGACTAACCTTAAGTGCTCCTCATGCTCCTACTCAGACTTGGAGTAGATTAAGGTATCGTCGATGAAGACTACAACAGATCAATCAAGATAGGGTTGAAAGACCTTATTCATTAGGTCCATGAACGCGGTAGGAGCATTCGTAAGACCGAATGGCATCACTAAGAACTCACAGTGCCCATACTAAGTCGTGAAAGCAGTCTTTGGCACATCAACCTCCTTGACTTGCAACTGATAGTATCCCACCTCAGATCGATCTTAGATAAGACCATAGCACCCTGGAATTGGTCGACTAAGTCGTCGGTCCTCGGTAATAGGTACTTATTTTCACAGTCAACTTGTTCATCTGATGATAATCGATGCACAACCTCATAGATCTATCCTTATTTTTCACAAAATAGACCGGAGCTCCCCATCGCGACACACTTGGCCTTATGAAGCCACGATCTAGCAATTTTTGTAACTAAGACTTAAGCTTCTTCAGTTATTTAGGTGCCATGCGATAGGGTGCAATGGACATCGGTGTTATCTCAGGCAGCAACTCAGTTCTGAACTTGACCTCATGTTCAGGAGGTAGACTAGTCATGTAACACCCCTAACTCGTCTCCGTCGCCAGATTAGGGTTACAGAGCATTATAAATCAATCGAAAAGCATTTATCATTATAACATTATATAAATTAAACTTATTATAGACCAATCAATCACATGCATTTTTTCCCTATATCGAGCCTTCGAGGCTCTAAAAATATCTTAGAAGCAATTCCGGACTAAATGAAAATAAAATAGAAGTTTTAATAAAAAAGTTGGAAAAAATTGAAAACATGGGGGACACGGCCGTGTGGCCAGGCTGTGTAACATTACAACAAAGGGACACACGGTCGTGTCCCAGCCCATGTCCTCACCCATATAACTCACTGAGTAGAGTCACATGGTCGTGTCGCAAGCCGTGTGCTAGGCCGTGTGCTAAGCCGTGTAACTTATTGACTTGAAATATAATTTTTTTTCAAATGACACACGGCCGTGTGACAACTTGTGTCCTTCACCGTGTGAACCCAAAAACTTACCTAAAATCAAGCCATTTCAAGTCCATTTCATATCTAACCATTCAAACTATTTAGGAATCATTCAAACACACAAAACATGCCATTCCAAACATCCTAAATCATCTAACCAATATGCCATCTAAAGGCACCACAATTGTATCAAACATTAAGAATCATACCAAAGCAATTTGACCATATCTCAAACACATAATCTAGTTCACTTAACTACCATACATGACCATTTGAAAGCCATCAAAACATAGCAAAAGAACCTTATTTACAAGCACTTAAAAATTACCAATATGGCATAACTTGGTACGGCATTAAAGTGCACCAAACCAGCATAACCTCAAAAGCGTAAACATACCAAAACATACATACCAAAACAAGTGCTTAGTGAACTCGTATAAACTTAAATATAACTTACCATTTAATTAATACAATTCATAGATTAAGCATAAACCATTACCAATGCCATAAGCTTAGTATAATCCTATACAACATCATCAAACTCATAAGTTAGTACACTTGTTCATGATACAAATGAATTCAACCATAAGATAGGTAGATTTCCATATGTAAATACATCATTTAGCTCATAAATCTTTTCATAAGATCATGATTCATTCCATTTGAAAAATTACCATTTCATTTCCTTTTCTTACCTGTTGAACCATTTAGAATTATATCGAATACTCAGGAATGCACACACATAGTGTGTCTTTCCATATAACCATAACCTTTCCTTTACATCAATGCTCACACAAGTTGTGAAATCGGCTTGCTCACATGAGCTATGGGTTGGAACGTTTCATGATGCTGCTCACATGAGCTGTAGAGAAACCGCAACAATTCCATGACCTCATCCATCAATAGGACAATCAAGACCAGCACCCGAAACATGAAATCCCTAATGACATGTCATTCGTATCTTAAGAATTCTTAAGGTTTAATCGAGACTCGTTATCCTTCAATTCATCATAGCATGGATACATTTATATATAGAATCATTTGTTTTTAAAATAACATAAAAATTAGTTAGCTAACATTAAAATGATCATAATTCATACGAACTTACCTCAATAACTAGGGCGTAGAAGTAGAATTGAACACTAGTCTAAAGCTTTAGCTTTTCCTCAATTTAAGTCTGAATGAGGTTTATCTTTATCTAAATAAATAATTTCATTCAATTAAGTACTTATAGGATTCAATTTAATCAATAATTCATATTTATGAAAAATTATGAAATTGCCCCTAACATTTTAACTTTTCACAATTTAGTCTTTAAGCTCATAACTAGAAATTTAACCATTTTAGCCTAAATCCAACTTGACCAATATTACAAAAGACCTTAAAACAACCCATAATTATCAACAATTCACAATAAAACCCATGGATTTATACTTTTAACAATTTAATCCCTATTTTCAAAATTCATCAAAAATCATTTAACAAAACATGTTTATTTTATAACAAAGATTAATAATCTATCAACTAACATCAAAACACATTCAAAAATATCCATAGAATGTCCCTCAACCTTTAACAGTTTTGCAAAATAACCCCCCGGCTAGCTAGATTAAGCTAAAATGATGGCAGCTTCTAGATTTCGACCCAAAAATATTACCATGGGCTAGTGTTAATTGTTCGGGTCGAGTTTAAATATAATTTTCATATATTTTATATTTCTTCAAGCTCGGGTTAGCTTGAATTCACTTATGTGCAAGGTAAAAACTTGATCGAAAGCTCAAACCTATTCTAATGGTGTTTTTCTCTTCAAATTTCAGTGGAGAAAGCCAAAGATGAAGATGATACCATTTTTAGTTTCTTTTAACCTTGGTTATTAAATTTAGAAAACAACAAATTCATGTCCATATTAGTCCACTAACTCCCGAAATGGTATAATTACTATCTTATTCCATTAGTTTAATATTTCATATTCATTTAGACCTTTTAACTAATAGAACTCAACTTTTTCACCTTTTACGATTTAGTCCTTTTTACTTAATTAACCATTTAAACACTAAAATTTCTTAACGAAACTTTAATACGCCCTTAATATAATCCGGTAGACATTAAATAAATATTAAAATAACAATTCACTCGTCGAAGTTGTGGTCCCAAAAACCAATTTTTTTGACACCACTAAAAATGGATTTTTACAACTCTCCCCCTAAAGGAATTTTTGTCCTCGAAAATCTTACCAAAAAATAGGTTTGGGTGTTGCACTTTCATAGCTTCTTACGGTTCCCAGGTAGCCTCTTCAACTTTGTCACGTTGCCAAAGAACTTAACTAAAGTTATACGTTTATTTCTTAACCCTTTAACTTCCCAAGCTAAAATTCTGATTGGTTCTTCTTTATATGACATATCTGGCTGAATCTCAACATCAATTGTTGAAATCACATGTGAAGGCTCTGATCGATACCACCGTAACATCGATACATGAGACACGTTATGTATTTTCTTTAACTCTAACGGTAAAGCCAAACAATAAGCCATTGGTCCAATCCTCTCGATGATCTCATACGACTCTATGAATCGCGGACTAAGCTTTCCTTTTTTGTCCAAAACGGAAAAATTTTCTCCAAGGTAATACTTTTACAAATACTCTGTCACCAACTAGAAATTCAATATCTTTTCTTTTTGAATTTGCGTAAGATATCAGATAGTCAGAAGCAGCTTTCAAACTATCACGTATTACTTTGACTTTTTCTTCAGTTTCTCGAATCAAATCAACACCAAATAGCTTTTCTCGCTCAACTCAGTCCAATATAATGGAGTTCGACATTTCCGACCATACAAAGCTTTGTACAATGCCATTTTAATGCTCGTCTGATAACTATTATTATAGGCAAATTCAACGAATGGAAGAAATTTCTCCTAATTACCTTCGAACTCTAAAGTAAAACATCAGAGTATATCTTTGAGTACCTGTATCACTCTCTCAGGCTGACCATCAGTCTGTGGATGAAATGCTATACTAAAATGCAATCGAGTGCCCAAAGCTTCGTGTAACTTACTCCAAAATCGAGAAATAAATCATGGATCTCTATCAGATAAAATAGACACCGGGACACCATGCAGTCAAACAATCTCAGAAATGTACAATTATGCCAACTTTTCAAGTGAATAATCCATAAGTACTAGAATAAAATGTGTGAATTTTGTCAAATGATCCACAACAACCCAGATAGCATTTTTTGTAACGCCTCCGTACCCGAGACCATCGCTTAAGTCGAGCATGAAGTGTTACTAAACTTAATTCATCAATTAAACAACTTAAACAACTTATTACCAACCATGCATGACAACCAAGCATATGCACATCACCAATATCAAACATAACATAAATAACTAGATTTATAAGTCAGAATCATTAGCTCACTAAAGACCAATATATTTGGCCAAATTATAATAACACATGTTATAAAATTAGGTCCCTATACATGCCACTCACTTGATAATTCTAGCATATGTGTTTATACTGTCAAGGTGTTGGCTTGATAGTGTGATGCTGCCTCCGACGGTCTCCAACCCTGAGCTAACCTGACAACACTAAAAGAAATGGAAAGGAGGGGGTAAGCTTTATGCTTAGTAAGCTCACATGAAATAATAATAAGCAATTTACTAACATGCTTCCCACAATAAAACTAACTCATTTGTACATTTACACATGTTCTGGTTAAGCTGTTTTCTTGAGTAACAGTCACTAAATCATTTATATTTAGAGCTATGGAACTCCAAATTAAGATCCGTAAATTTTCGCAAAAACTGGACTCATATATCTTTCCACCATAAAATTTTCAGAATTTTTGTTCATAAGTACAGTTTATTATTCAAAGTCTCCCCTATTTCGCTGTTTAATTGCTTCAACATTTCTT
Source organism: Gossypium hirsutum (assembly GCF_007990345.1). Lineage (NCBI taxonomy): Eukaryota > Viridiplantae > Streptophyta > Magnoliopsida > Malvales > Malvaceae > Gossypium > Gossypium hirsutum. Next base: position 50,614,254 of record NC_053425.1, on the reverse strand, counting down.
CACTAAAATTTATTTATCTCATAGTACAAAACTCAGATGATGTTCTCATTTGTTTTTATTAATATTAGACTCATCCAAGATTCTAGGCATATAAATTATACCCCAAAATTATTTTTATATAATTTTTAAAAATTTTTCCAAGTCAGAATAGGGGATCTCGAATTCATTCAGACACTGTCTCACAAGAATTCAAATATCACACAATATGGAATTCTTTTGCTTCTCTTGTTTCTTTTATGTGAAAATAGACTCAATAAAATTTAATTACATATTTTATTTTAAATTTAATTCAACTTCCACAATTTTTGGTAAATTTTCAAATTCATTCACTGTTGCTGTCCAACACTGTTTTACTACTAAAGTTCACTTTTGCACAATTTCACTTAACCCATTCCATTTTACCGAGGTTCGCTCAAATATCGAGCATATTCCTCATAAATTTAAATAAACATATACTTGCACTTGTTCATCACATAATCACTTTCACATTTATTTTCACTTAATCAATTTCTCGTTGAACTCATCGGAATAATAACAAATACACAATTGCCTGCACATTTTCTCATTTCCACACTTGTAGCCGAAGCTATCTGGTACGCATAGTAGCCTGCACTTAGTACTACACATACGACCAATTATCCGGAACACGTAGTAGCCTGCACTTAGTACTACACACGTGACCTCACCATCTGATACACGTAGTAGCCTGCACTTAGTACTACACATTGATCGAAGTTATCAGATACGCATAGTAGCCTGCACTTAGTACTACACATGCGACCAACAATCTGGTACACGTAGTAGCCTGCACTTAGTACTACACACGTGACCTCACAATAGCTAATTTGTATCGTTTCTATTCCGAAGGTTCAATCGGGAAATTCCTCACTTTTCAACATTTTATTAAATTGTCCGTAATCAATTTAAATTCATAATTTACATCAAATAACCATTTGATAGGTAGCCACATTTCATATGATATCAAAATATATTAACATAAAAAGAGTCGATAGATTATTTATATACGAACTTACTCGAAGTGTCGATCTCACTATCCATAGTACCAATTATCCATTCATAGTATAATAAGACACAACTCAAATAGCAAATCAGCTTTTAAGAATTTACATAACATAAATCACATATTTCATATATCACTTGTCATGTATCATCATTTTCTTGCATTCAATGTAACATTCTTTCATGTCATATTTCCACATCATAAACACTATTCCATCAACTTTTCCAATATATTAAATCATACAATATATGCAATAATAGTAAGAAATATAATTCAAACATAACATTGCATTATTATTATCATACGAACTTACCTCGATACAAAATATTAGCAATCGAGCCTATTCCTTGTAAACTTTGTTATTCCCTCGATCACGGCTTAAATCTCGTTTCTCTTGATCTATAATACCAAATTAATTTATTTAATACACACATTCATCAAAACAGCCTTTAATACGAACTTTGGCAAAATTACCATTTTGCCCCTAAACTTTTGCATAATTACACTTTTGCCCCTAGGCTCGGGAATTAAACTTCATCCCTTATTCTTATGTTTTATGACATGCTGATCATTTTTCCCTTCTATGACAACATCAAATTCTCACTCTAACATGCACTTATGACTATTAGGTATTTTTACCGATTAAGCCCTTTTACTCGTTTTCACTTAAAACCGAGTAGCACAAGTTGTCCAAAATAATTTAAAACCTCATACTCTATCATAAAACACCAAAATACACAAATTTCACCTATGGGTATTTTTCCAAATACGAGCCCTAGGTTGAATTATTGCTAGCATAAGCTTAATCAAGTTACCGGGATTCTAAAAACGTAAAGAACTTGAAAAACGGGGCTAGAATGGACTTACTATTGAGCTTGGAAAGCTTGAAAACCCTAGCCATGGCTTCCCCCATGCTAATTTCGGCCTCCATATGGAAAAGATGACCATTTTGTGTTATTTTTCCCATTTTATTTCATTTAAATACAAATGACCAAAATGCCCTTACTACTAAACTTTCAAAAAAATTCCATCCATGTCCAATTTTTGTCCACAAACTTCAAAATGGTCTAATTACCATTTAAGGACCTTTGATTTAAAAACTCATAACAATTAAACAGTTCTAACATGTAAAACTCAACTTTTGCACATTTTACAATTTAGTCCTTTTGAAGAAATTGAGTGCCTAAACGTCGAAATTTTTGAACAAAATTTTCACGAAATCATTCCGTGAAATCATAGACCACAAAAAAATAATAAACAAGAAATTTTCCTCGTCGAATTTGTGGTCCCGAAACCACTGTTCCGACTAAGCCCAAAATCAGGATGTTACATCTTTCTTCTATGAAAACAAACGTAATCCCGATACAAAATCCATCGTAACTTGTTCCCATTTCCATTCTAGAATCATCACAGGCTGTAATACTCTAGAAGGTACCTGATGCTCGACTTTGACTTGCTGACAAATCAAACATTTCGGCACAAACTCTGAAGTCTCTCATTTCATACCTCACCAATATATCTGTTTCAAATCACCGTACATTTTGTTACTACCAGGGTGTACCGATAAATTATTGCTGTGAGCTTCCTATAAAATCTTCTAAATAACATCAGAATTCCATGGAACGCATATCCTATTTCAGAAATACAAGCTACCATCTAGACTTAAATGAAAGCCTGAATCAGGTGCCAACTCAATCTATTCCTATTTAGTAATCAACTCGAACTCACTTTCTGAGCTTCGCAAATCTGTTGCAGAAATGTTGGTCTAGCTTTTAATTTTGCTATAAATGAACCGTCATCAATTAACGTCAACTGAGTGTTCAAAGTTCTCAAAGAAAACAAGGATTTTCTTTTTAAAGCATTAGCAACAATAGTAGCTTTTCCTAGATGATAATCAATAATCAAATCAAAATCTTTTAACAACTCTAACCATCGGCATTTTCTCAAATTCATTCTTTCGACGAGATCAAATACTTAAGACTTTTGTGATCTGTGAATATATGACATTTTTCTCTCTACAAATAGTGTCGCCAGATCTTTAAAGCAAAAAAAATAAATGCAACTTCTAAATCATGAGTTGGGCAACTTTTCTCATATGGTTTCAACTGTCGAGACGCATAAGCTACCACTTTGCCTTTTTGCATCAAAACATAGCTTAAACCATTCAATGAAGCATTGCTATAAATCACGAATTCCTTACCGAACTCTGGTTGAACCAACACAGGGGCTTTGGTCAACAACGCTTTCAACTAATCAAAGCATGGTTGACCCTTTTATGACTAGTGAAACTTGACATTTTTCTGAGGCAATTTCGTCAACGACATAGCAATCATCCAAAATCCTTTAACAAATATCTAATAATAAGCTACTAAACCTAGAAAACTTTTGATTTCTAAAATATTTCTTGGAGGTTTCTAGTCTACCATAGTTGATACCGTCTATTGATACAACGTGTCCCAAAAATCCAACTTTTTGGAGCCAAAACTCGCACTTGCTAAACTTAGCAAACAACTGTTTATTGTGGAAAATCTATAATATTATTCTCAAATCCTGTGCATGCTCAATTTCATCTTGGGAATAGATCAAAATATCATCAATTAACACAACTACAAATCAGTCTAGATACGGCCTGAATATTTTGTTCATCAAATTCATAAACATTGCAAGTGCATTGTTCAAACCAAAAGGCAGGACAAGAAATTCATAATGTCTATACCTGCTTCTAAAAGCAGTCTTCGGCACATCCAAATCTTTAACCCTTAACTAATAATATCTAGAATGGAGACCAATCATTGAAAATATAGTCACACCATTCAACCAATCAAACAAATCATCAATACATGGCAAAGGATATTTTTCTTGATCGTGACTTTGTTAAGTTGTCGATAGCTGATACATAACCGCATTGACTCATCCTTTTTCTTAAAAAATAATACAGGAGCATCCTAGGGAGAAAAACTAGGCCAAATAAAGCCTCAGTCTATTAACTCCAGCAATTGTGCTTTCAAATCTTTCAATTTTTGGGTCTCATTCTATACAGAGCTATTGATATTGAAGATGTTCCCAGTACTAACTCAATTACAAATTCAACCTCTCTGATTAGCTTTACCCCTGGTAACTCTTCTGGAAATACATCCTAGAATTCACAAACAGTCGGATCCGACTCTAGTTTCAATTCTGAAGCCCTGGAATCAAATATATAAGCTAGATACACCTCACAGCCCTTTCTAACATATTTCTATACCAATAAAGTTTAAATCACATTAGTTGTAACATCAAATCTATCAGATTCAACCCAGATTATTTCACCATTCTAAAATTTCAACACAATTTGCTTTCATCTACAATTCACAACAGCATCATGTAGAGTTAACCAATCTATACCCACAATCACATTAAATGCATCAAATGGCAACAACATCAAATTGGTCAGAAAGTTGCAATCCTGAATCATCAAAAGATAGTTTTTACAAGCTTTATCAACTAACACATACTAACCTAAAGGATTCATTACTTTAACCACAAATTCAATAGATTCATAAGGTATTTTCTTATCCGACACTAAAGTTGTGCATCATATGAGTGTGTTGACCCCGATTCAATCAAAGAATTAACATTAGTATCAAAGATAGAAACTTTTTCGGTAATCACATCAGGTGCTGAAGCTCCCTCTCGAGCTCGAATCGCATTAGCCTTAGCTGGTGCCCGGGCCTCAGATCTACTCATAGAATCTTTCATTCTACTACGACTATCACCCGTATTACCAGTGTTTCTAGACATCTCCCTCTCGTAGCCGTGTTACTCAAACGAGTGTTCTAAGCTTTCTCCTTATCAGATATTTCAGGTAGTCTCTAATGAAATGATCGCAAGAACCACATTTAAAACACAACCCGTCTCTCAATCTGCACTCCCTGAAATGTCGTCTATCGCATTTGACATTTAGGTTTATTATTTTGAACACTACCTACACTAGCTACAGATGTAGTCTGAGGTCTCGAACTTGAATGTTGCTTCCTTTTATCTCTGCCCAAGAATCCCAATGAATTTGATGTACGACTGTGAAATTCTTTTGATTTCTTAAGTGGACATGAAAAAGACTTTCCCATAGGTTATTTACCAGTGTCACGAGCATTAAAATCCATTTTTCTTTTAGCTTTACTGAGTTTTTCTACTTTATGTGCTCGATCTACCAAAATCACGAATTCTTTCAATTCTAAAATCCCGACTAACGACTTGATATCTTCATTTAAAACATCTCCAAACAGCCTTTGATGGTATACATTCCTGAACAAACTTGCTGAGTCGCACAAATTCCCTTACATATTCGACTATAGTCATACGACCTTGTTTAAATTCAGGAAACATTTTCCGTTTCTTTTCAAGATACCTCTGATTAACATATTTCTTCTTGAATTTTGTCTGAAAGAAATCCCAGTTCACATGATCCTTCAATACCATAGCAACCAAAGTATTCCACCACTGATATGTAGAGTCTTTCGACAGATATATAGCACATTTTAAACATTCAACAAGAGTACATGACTATTCATCAAAAACCCTCACAGTGCTTTCTAACAAAAACTTTGCTTTTTCAGTATTGTCTTCAGTTGTACCGCAAAACTCTTCAGCCTCATATTTACGAATTTTATCAACTGGAGGCTTGCTTACACGTACTTGTTCCAAACTTTGAGGAATAATAGGGACAGGCTGTGTAACACCTGTAACACCCCTAACCCGTATCCGTCACAGGATCAGGGTTAGTGGCATTACCAGACAAAACGGAACAAATAACAAACATTTCATAAGCTTCAAAGCATCAGAGATTAAACATCAATATAGAGTCCCTTATATATGTCATCGAGACCATAAACATGCATTATCAAAGGGTCAGGACTAAACTGAACACATACAATTTTTTTCCAAAACTTAAACATTTTTCAAACAAGTACATGTCACATGCCCGTGTGAATAGGCCGTGTCAAAATAGGGCATACATACTAACTTGCTCACATGGACACAAGACACGCCCGTGTGCCTTGGCCATGGTCGAGTCTGACTTGAGCCACACGGCTAGCCACACGCCCGTGTGCCTTGGCCGTGCTCGAACCTAACTTACAATTGTAGTGTACCCCAGAGGACACAAAACTGTGCCACATAGCTGTGTGACACGCACGGCTGAGACACACGCCCGTGTCTCTACCCATGTGGACAAAAATAGGCCATTTGAATAGCCAATTTGCCACACCAATTTAGGTCAAACTACAAACACCAAACCAAATATATATGCACAACCATTTCAGCTAATATCTATACCAAATCATACATAATTCATGCTATAACATTACCAATCATTTCATATCTCAATTCATCAATCAATTCATAAGCAAAACTTAAATAAAAATCATACCAAAACTTGCCAAACTTACCATTTCTCTTAACCATTCATGAACACATCAAATAGATCATTTTGCAACACATTTCATATACCAAAATCAAAACATAAAAACAAACTAGCCATATATATGGCTAAATATGTAAAATAAAAAACATAATTCCACAACTTCTAGCCTATACAAGCCATACTTTAATATATACATTTTCAAAGTACCAAAATAAGGTTCGATAGAGTGGTGAAGATCCTCGACGATTCCCGAGCTCATAGTAGCTTCGATATCTATAAAACAATACAAGCACACACAAAGTAAGCTTTCAAAAGCTTAGTAAGCCATATACAAATAAACATATCATTCAAAGCAAATAAGTATCATCAAATTATTTATACTTTGTATACCAATGCTTACACAGATCTTATATTCAAATACTTACCTTTCTTTCTCAAATAAGCTATACAAAGTAAACATACCTGAATCCGATATGATTTCACAAAGTTATTCATTTTCTCAGAATGCTTGTTTGAACCGTTCAGAAACACAAGGATACGCGGATAGCTCAGAGAACATATACAATGCCAACGTCCAAGACGTGGTATTACATGAAATCAGACATTGATGCCACTGTCCCAGACAGGGTCTTACACGAAACTAGATACGATGTCGATGTCCTAGACATGGTCTTACACGTAAAATAGAAGTCGATGCCAACATCCTAGACGTGGTCTTACATGAAATCAGATAACATAATCCTATGTCTTGACATATGTATCCTAACTATTCCTAAGATTCGTATGGGGATTTTCAGACGTCGAAACTTTGTCGACACTTTCTCGAATAGTATATATTTAGCTAGACATTCATTCATCACAATTCAATATCAATTAAATAATAACTCAATTTAAACAAGCTTATTTGTATATCGACTTACCTCGTAAGGATTTGGATGAATGAAATCGGTTACTCGACAACTTTCGACTTTCCTGATCTAACTCCGTATTCCTTACTTCTCGATCTATATAAATTGAAATTTAACTAATTCAATCATAAATTCATTCAAAACTATCCGCAAACATACATTTAGGGCATTTTGCAAATTAGCCGTCATATTTTCACATTTTGACACTTTAGTCCCTAATTCAAAAAATCACAAAATACACATAATTTGCTTGTACACAAGCTTAGCCAAATTTCTATAAGGTTCATATAAGTCCATGTAGTTCATTTATTTCACATTTTAGTCCCTCAATTTACAAATTTCACAATTTAGCCCATTTTACTCAAATTCATCACAAATCCAAAAACAAAACATATAAACTGAGCATCAAACTTTCATATTTCATCAATTAACAACATAAAGCTCATGTATTCATCCATGGCACATTTCAAAATCATCATTAAGATCATAAATTGAGGCATGGGCTTGATAGTATACGAAGCAACGATCACAAAAATGTAGAAATTATTAAAAACTGATCAAAATACATACCATAATCCAAGATTTCATTAGCCGAACTCTAGGAAGCTTTTTCTCTTTTATTTTCTTTATAATTTCGGCAAGATAAACATGAAATGGCCAAACTTTATGTTTTTGTTTCATTTTAATTAACATAATATACTAAATTACCATATTAACCTTTGTTAATAAACATATAATTCATATTCATTACGGCTATTAATGTTCACTCATATGTTCAATGGTCTTATTTCATCATAAGGAGCTTTCCTTTAATAAGACAAATCAAATAGGCACTTTAATAATTTGCAGGCAACTTTTACATTTTACACGATTAGGTCCTTTTTCAAAATTAAGCACACAAAACATTCAAATTTTCAGACGAGACTTCCACACATGCTCATTCACATATCATAAACACAAAAAATAATATTTAATTATTTTTTTAACTTGGATATGTGGTCCCGAAACCACTATTCTGACTAGGGTCAAAACCAGACTGTTACAATTCTCCTCTTTAGGGATTTTCATCTCCGAAAATTTTATCATTAAACAGATTCAGATATTATCGTCTCATAGCATCTTTAGACTCCCACATGGCCTATTCAAAACTGTGTCGATGCCACATCACTTTCACTAACTGAATTTTCTTATTTCACTATTCTTTAACCTCTCGAGCTAAGATACGGATCGACTTTTCTTCGTAAGTCATATCAGACTGAATTTCAATCTCAGATGGAGGAATCACATGCGAAGGATCGGATCTATAACATCGAAGCATCGATACGTGAAACACATCATGAATCTTTTCTAACTCTGGCGGCAACAACAATCTATATGCTACTGGCCCAATACGCTTGGTAATCTTATACAGCCCAATGAACCTCAGACTCAATTTGCCTTTTCTACCAAACTGAAGTAATTTCTTCCGCGGAGATACCTTTAAAAACACTTTGTCTCTAATCTTAAATTCAATGTCTTTTCTTTTCAAATCTGCATATGATTTCTGATGATCAAAAGCTGTTTTTAAGCTATCTTGGATCACTTTTACTTTCTATTTAGTTTCTTTTATCAAATCAATTCCATGAATCTTATTTTCGCTGAGGTTAGTCTTTGGAGACATTCGTCGGAGGTTTCCAATCTAGAATAACAGAAATCTTACTCGGATCAACTCGAATACTAGATGCTGATACAATATGACCTAGAAAACCAACTTCTCGCAACCAGAATTCACATTTACTGAACTTTTCATATAACTGTTTATCTCGTAGAATCTGTCGCACTAATCTCAGATGCTCAGCATGTTCAGATTCATCACGTGAATAAATCAATATGTCATCAATGAATACAATAACAAATTGATCTAGATACGGTCTGACAATTCTATTCATCAAACCCATAAAGATAACAGGTGCGTTAGTTAATTCGAAAGGCATAACTAAGAATTCATAGTGGCCATACCTCGTTCTGAAAGCAGTTTTCGGAATGTCTGAATCTTTCACTCGTAACTGATAATAGCTTGATCTCAAATCTATCTTTGAAAACACATAAGCTCCTTTCAATTGATCAAACAGATTGTCAATTCGGAGTAGAGGATACTTATTCTTAATAGTCACTTTATTCAACTGACCATAATCGATACACATTCTCATCGTACCATCTTTCTTTTTCACGAATAGAACCAGAGCACCCCAAGGTGAGAAACTCGGTCTAATAAACCCTCTATTAGTTAATTCTTGCAATTAAGACTTTAATTCTTTTAATTCAGTCGGAGCCATTCTACACGGAGCTATCAAAATCAGAATAGTACCAGGTACCAATTCAATGCCAAATTCTACTTCTCTAACAAGAGGTAAATCCAGAATTTCTTTAGGAAACACATCAGGGAACTCACAGACAACAGCCACATATTCAACTTTCTTTTTTGACATTCTCGAATCAAATATAAGCAAAATAGGCTTCACAACCCTTTTCTCACAATATTCAAAGCTTTCATCGAAGATATTACAGCAGGCAATCCACTCAAATCACTAGATTCAATTCTGACTATTTCATCACTCTTGCATCTCAAATCAATAGTTTTCCATTTGCAGTTCACAACAGCATCATGCAAAGTTAACCAATCCATACCCAAAATTATATCAAATTCATCAAAAGGAAATAGCATCAGATTAGCTGAAAAACAAATGTCTTGAAACATTAATGGACAATTCTTGCAGACTTTATCAACTAAAACACATCTGCCTAGGGGTTTCGAAACTCTAATTACAAATTTAGTAGACTCTACAGGCAAAGTCTTACTATTCACTAAGTTCATGCATATATACGAATGTGTTGATCTAGGATCTATCAAAGCAATCACAAAAGTATCATAAAGAGTAAATATACCCGTAATCACATCTGGTGGTGAAGCTTCCTCTCGAACTCAAATAGCATAGGCTCTGGCAGGTGCACGAACCTCGGATCTAACAGCTGTATCTTTTGTCCGTCTCTGATTGCCACTTACATTTCCTATATTTTTGGGAGGTCTACCACGAAAAGCATTGCCACTCGGTCTCAAACTTTGTACACTTTCTTGCTCGACAAATTCAAGGCAATCATGAATAAAATGGTCTAATGATCCACATCTGAAATAAGCCCGATCATACAGTCTACAATTATCGGGATGTCTTTTACCACAATGCTTGCATTCAAGGCGATCAGACTTAGCATTTCCAACATTAGCAATAGATGTAGCTGGGGCTTTGGAGCTCGAATGCGATCTTGTACGATCTCTATTCGAATGTCCCACATTAGCCTTTGAACGGCTACTATCATCTCAAAATTTCTTTGATGTAGATTGAAATAACTTGCCCAAAGATCTCTTTCGCACTTCTTTAGCTTCATAATCAGCTTTTATTTTCTCTTTCCCAAGATCTTCAGCTTTACACGCTCGTTCAACAAGCACAACGAATTCTTTAATTTCAAGAATCCCAACTAGCAAACGGATATCCTCTTTCAATCCATCTTCAAATCTTTTACACATTATTGCTTCCATATATACACATTCACAAGCATACTGACTCAATCTTATAAATTCCCGCTTGAATTCTGTGACAGACATACGACCTTGTTTAAGCTCGAGAAACTCTTTAAATTTTAGGGCGTTAAACCTCTGACTAATGTACTTCTTTCGAAATTTAGCTTGGAAGAAATCCCAGGTAACCTACTCACTTGGAACCACGGATATTAAAGTTTTCCACCAATGGTACGCCATATCTCTTAAAAGTGAAATGGCACATTTTATGCAATTTTCATGATTCAAATATAATTCATCAAATACTCTTATTGTGTTCTCTAACCAGAACTTGGTCCTTTCAGCATCATCATTTGTTGTAGTTCAGAACTCTTCGGCCCCATACTTTCTCATCTTATCTATCAAAGGCTTACTTATCTAAACCGGATTCACTGATGGCATAACAGGAGCTAGTGGGGAATTAACCGAGGGTGGAGGTTGTTGAACAGCAGGATTGGTTCAAATATATTGGCTAAACCAATCGTTCATCATCTGATAGAAGGCTTGTCTGGCCTCAGCATCATGGCTTCTCGAAGCCGGTCAAGAATCAGATGGTGCTATCCCTTGCACGGGAGCAGGCGCATTGTTTTCAACATCATCCGCTACAAGTTGTTTAGGATCCATTTGCTATATGCACATTTCAGTGTCAGGATTCACCACACTATCGCAGTTCATAAATATGGCATGTATAGCTAGACTCACATACGGTATGGTAGTCCTAGAACTGACTAAACCATAGGTGTGATACCAAAAAAATGTAGCACCTCTAACCCGTATCTATCACAAGACCAGGGTTAGTGGCACTACCGGACAAAACGGAACAAATGATATACATTTCATAAGCTTCAAAGCATCAGAGATTAAACATCAATATAGGCTCCCTTATATAGGTCATCGATACCATAAACATGCATTAGAAAAGGGTCGGGACTAAACCGAACGCATACAAAATTTTTCCAAAATTTAAACATTTTTCAAACAAGTACAGGTCACACGCCCGTGTGAATAGGCCATGTACCTCACACGGTATTAGACACGCCCGTGTGTCTAGGCCATGTCAGAATAGGACATACATACTGACTTGCTCACACGTCCACAAGACATGCTCGTTTACTTTGGCCGTGGTCTAGTTTGACTTAAGCCACACGGCTAGCCACACGCCCGTGTGCCTTTGCCGTGCTCGAACCTGACATACGATTGTAGGGTACCCCAGAGGACACACGACCCTGCCACGACACACGGCTAAGACACACACCCGTGTCTCTACCCGTGTGGACAAAAATAGGCTATTTGAATAGCCAATTTGCCACCCCAATTTGGGTCAAACTACAAACACCAAACCAAATATATATGTACAACGATTTTAGCCAATATCTATACCAAATCATACATAATTAATAAGCATCACAATTCATCAATCATTTCAAATCTCAATTCATCAATCAATTAATAATCAAAACTTAAACTAAAATCATACCAAAACTTTCCAAACTTACCATTTCTCTTAACCATTCATGAACACATCAAATAGATCATTTTGCATCACATTTCATATACCAAAATCAAAACATAAACACAAACTAGCCATATCATATGGCTAAATATGTACAATACAAAATATAATTCCACAACTTCTAGCCTATACATGCCATACTTTAATATATGCATTTTCAAAGTACCAAAATAAGGTTCGATAGTGTGGTGACGATCCTTGACGATCCCTAAGCTCAGAGTAGCTTTGAAATCTATAAAACAATACAAGCACACACAAAGTAAGCTTTCAAAAGCTTAGTAAGCCATGTACAAATAAACATACCATTCAAAGCAAATAAGTATCATCAAATCATTTATACTTTGTATACCAATGCTTACACAAATCTCATATTCAAATACTTACCTTTCTTTCTAAAATAAGGTATACAAAGTAAACATGCCTGAATCCGATATGATTTTACAAAGTTATTCATTTTCTCGGAATGCCCGTTTGAACCATTCAGAAACATAAGGATATGCGGATAGCTCATAGAACATATACAATGCCAACATCCCAGATGTGGTCTTACATGTAATAAAACATCGAGGCCACTGTTCCAAACAGGGTCTTACATGAAATCAGATACGATGCCGATGTCCCAGACATGGTCTTAGACGTAAAATAGAAGTCGATGCCAACATCCCAGATGTGGTCTTACACGTAATCAAATAACATAATCCTATGTCATGACATATGAATCCTAACTATTCCTAAGGTTCGTACGGGGCTTTTCAAACGTTGGAACTTTGTCGATACTTTCCCGAATATCATATATTTAGCTCAGACATTCATTCATCACAATTCAATATCAATTAAATAATAACTCAATTAAACAAGCTTATTTGTATATCGACTTACCTCTAAGGATTCAGATGAATGAAATCGGTTACTCGACAACTTTTGACTTTCCCCGGTCTAACTCCGTATTCTTTAATTCTCGATCTATATAAATTCAAATTTAACTAATTCAATCACAAATTCATTCAAAAATATCCACAAACACACATTTACGGCATTTTGCAAACTAGCCCTCACATTTTCGCATTTTGACACTTTATTCCCTAATTTACAAAATCACAAAATACACATAATTTGCTTGTACACAAGCTTAGCATAATTTCTATAAGGTTCATATAATTCCATGTAGTTCATTTATTTCACATCTTAGTCCCTCAATTTACAAATTTCTCAATTTAGCCCATTTTACTCAAAATCTTCAAAAATCCAAAGACAAAACATATAAACACAACATCAAACTTTCATATTTCATCAATTAACAATATAAAGCTCATGAATTCATCCATGGCACATTTCAAAATAATCATTAAAATCAGAAATTGAGGCATGGGCTTGATAGTATACGAAGCAACGATCACAAAAACGTAGAAATTATTAAAAACTTATCAAAACACATACCTTAATCAAAGATTTCCTTAGCTGAACCCTAGGAAGCTTTTTATGTTTTATTTTCTTTATAATTTTGACAAGATGAACATGAAATGGCCAAATTTTATGTTTTTGTTTCATTTTAATTAACATAATATACTAAACTACCATATTAACCTTTATTAATAAACATATAATTCATATTCATTAAGGCCATTAATGTCCACTCATATGTTCAATGGTCTTATTTCATCATAAGGACCTTTCTGTTAATTATAAAAATCAAATAGGCACTTTAATTATTAGCAGGCAACTTTTACATTTTATGCGATTAGGTCCTTTTTCAAAATTAAGCACACAAACATTCAAATTTTCATACGAGACTTCCACACATGCTCATTCACATATCATAAACATGAAAAATAATATTTAAATATTTTTTTTGACTCAGATATATGGTCCCAAAACCACTATTCTGACTAGGGTCAAAATCGAATTGTTACAACACCCCAAACCTGGCCTAGACGTTATTGTAACATCCTGATTTTTGGGCCTAGTCAGAACAGTGGTTTTGGGACCACAAATTTGATAAGGAAAAATTCATTTTTATTATATTTTTATGGTCTATGACTTCACGGAATGATTCCGTGAAAATTTCGTTCAAAAATTTCGATGTTTGGGCACTCAATTTGGTCAAAAGGACTAAATTGTAAAAAGTGCAAAAGTTGAGTTCTACATGTTAGAAGTGTCTAATTGTTATGAGTTTTTAATTTAAAGGTCCTTAAATGGTAATTAGACCATTTTTAATTTTGTGGACAAAAATGGACATGGTATGATAGGTTTTTGAAAAGTTTTTCATTAAGGACATTTTAGTAAATTGGTAATTAAAATGAATTAAAAATGCCAAAATAAGCCAAATTTGATCATCTTCTTCCTCATGGACGAATTTTTCATGAAAAACACCATGGCTAGAGTTTTCAAGCTTTCCAACCTCATTTGTAAGTGATCCTGAGATCCGTTTTTAATGTTCTTTACAGTTTTGAAGTCCCAGTAACATGTTCTAGCTATTTCTATCATTATTTTGAGCTAGGGTTTGTGTTTAAAAATTTACCCATGAATGATATGCATGTATTTTGATGTTTAACGGTAGAATATGAAGCTTGAAATTGTGCTAAACAACTTTTGCTAAGTGATTTACGTGAAAATGAGTAAAATGACATAATTGGTAAAAAAACCTAATGTTCATAAGTACATGTTAGAGTGAGAATTTGATGTTGCCATAGAAGGAAAAAATGGTCAGCATGTCATAAAACATAATAAAATAGGATGAAGTTTAATTTCCAAACCTTGGGGAAAAAGTGCAAATATGCAAAAGTATAGGGATCAAAATGAAAATTTGTAAAAATATGATTTTTGGACCCGTATGAATAATGTGACTAATTATTAGGCTAAATGTGATATTATAGATGAAGGAAATCGAGATTCGGGCTTAAATCGGGAAAATACAAGGTTATGGACTAAAATGGTAAATTGCCGTTTCTAGATCGAGATAAGTTCGTGTGTTAATAATAATGCAATACCATGCATGAATTTTAATTCTCTATTGATATGGCATAAATTGTATGAGTTAATATGTTTAAGAGAAGTTGATGGATGGTATGTATGATATGGAAAAATGTAATGCTTGTTGTGACATGTGAAATTGAATGAAAAATTATTGTTACATGAATTGAGTGTTAAATTACTATTAACTGGGTTGTATGAATTGCTACACGGTTGTACCTGATGAGATTTCAACAAGTTTGTACGTAAATAATTTATCGATTCTTTTTATTTTATTATATTTTGTTGTCATATGAAATGTGGCTGCCTATAGAATGACTATTTGTTGTAAATTGCAAATTGAAAAAGGACTATGAATAAATTTGTAACATGTTGGAAAGTGAGGAATTTCCCGGTTGTGCCTTCGGAATAGAAATGATACGAATGATCTATTGTGAGGTCGCATGTGTAGTACTAAGTGCAGGCTACTATGCGTACCCGATAACTTTGATCACGTGTGTAGTACTAAGTACGGGCTACTACGTGTATCAGATGGTTAGGTCACGTGTGTAGTACTAAGTGTAGGCTACTACGTGTAACGGATAATTGGTTGCATGTGTAGCACTAAGTGCAGGCTACTATGCATACCAGATAGCTTTGGCTATAAGTGTGTGTAACACCCCAAACCCGGCCTAAACATTATGGCCGAATCTGACGTGCCATATTGGAGTTGAAAACCCATGTTTCGTTTTAGTGTTTTAAAAACCATATATTTTGTTGAGTTAACAAAGTGAATAGAAGCTGGGCACCAGGAAGGTATCCGAGACGGAGGAGGTGAGCCATGAAGGCTGCTTAAGTACCAAGCTCTTCGATTGGATCCAATCCTAGACATGCCCACGACCATTGCCACACTTTGTTATATCGAGTTTAAAATTGTTTAAGTGGACGTCTTTGATAAATCGAATAATCGTGGTGTTGTGATATTTTGAAATCAAGTATCGTTTGGAAAACACGTCCTAAGTCTAGCTCATTTGTATAATTATCAACCAGTTTTAAAGTTATTAAAAATAAAATAATCCTGAAAAGTAGTAAAAGAAAAGTTAAAATGGCCTTATTACAACCCAAGAATAAATAATAATTAAAGGAAATTTAAAAAAAAACCAATGCTTATTTAAAAGCCCAAAGGCGATCACCGCGGCCACTTTGAATCCCCTCCGGCTCCAAGTCCCCACATCAAGGCTCACCTGCAAGGTTAAGGAAAGGGGGTGAGTTTGGAAACTCAGTGTGCAACAAGCCCCTTTCAGAGCCCAAAATAATATCAGCCTGCTGGGCCTTAGCCCAAGTCCAATCTCAATATGTATATATTGGGCCGTAGCTTTTTCATATTTTATACTTCAGAACACTGGGCTGAAGCCTTTTTCTGTAAACGATATGGCCCATAGGCCCATTTCAATATCACATGTAATATCAATGAATGTAT